>NW_025796064.1:0-5711 GCF_021613505.1 Equus quagga
TGATCCAGAGTGTTGTGTTCTGCCTTAAACACAAACAAATCAGTAACTAGGCTGACTTTTCAAAATAGAGAAACAGGCTAAGCTCCCTCAGATATGGGAAGAATGTGGTCCAGGCCCCCTCCCCTCAAACTCACATGCTTTTCCCTATGACAAGAATTAACATCAAGCCTAAAAGAGACGCACCTGAATGATACGTCATCCACTCCTTCTTGCCAAACAGAAGCTCCCAGCCCACCCTGCACCCCCACCTGCTCAGTCACAGAGGAAAGAGACTCACTTGTGGAGGAGGCAGTCCCCCAGCCCCCAGGGGACACACGGGCAGCATCTTCTTGATTTTGTCACTGCTACACTGGCAGGCAGGTGAGGGGTTCTCCATCGTCCAGTTCCCATTTTGGAAGAGGTCCATGATGGTGTGAGGAACTTGGGCTGTGGTCCACTCCTCCTCCCCTACTGAGCAGGGCATGCCTCTGCAAAGGGGGGACATTAAGGGTAGCATCACCCGAGAGGGCCTTTCCTATTGCCTCAGGAGCACAGGACCAATCAATGACAACTGCAAGCATGCATCTACCCCATCACCATTTGATTGCTGGATCTCCTCATAGCCTTGTAAGCTGCAAACTCATTTTACAGATAAGGATGAAGGAATGCAAAGAGGCCCTAAATGCTCATTTGCTGAACTGAAGTCAACCCAATCCACCAGCATGTGGTCAATGCCCATGTGTTCAGGCAACAAATATTCATTGAGCACGTACTATGTGCCGGACACTGTGCTGCATATTTGAGAGTTTGGGGTGAACAAGACAAAGTCCCTGCCTTCGTGGAGTTTGTGTTTCCAAGGAAGAGTTAGACATCAATTCAATAATGTAATCTCAGATGGCCAAAAATTAAGCAAAATAAAGAGGGGGTAACTGGTGAGAAAGGACCACCTCAAGAGGTGATATTTCTGCCAAAACATAAACGATGAGAGAGGAGAAGCCAGGTCAAGATTTGGGGGAAAAGAACATTACAAGCAGAAGCAAGAGCAAGTGCAGGTACAAAGGCCCTGAGTTTTCTTTTCTTGAGTAATCAGAGGGAGGCAGTGTGGCTGGAATGTGATGAGCTGTCAGGAAGATCAAGGGGAGACGAGGAGAAGGAGACAGGAGCCAGATAACACAGGCCTGGGGAGGAGTCTGGATTTTACGTTCAATGTGCTGAAAATCTGGTGGAGAATGGTGAGATTCACTTTATGTTTCAAAACAAGTAGAGAATTGGGGGGTGTGAGTGAGGGTGAGAGTGCTTGGGACATGAAGAGCTAGGTTGTTTACAAGCTCCCCAGGTGACAAAAGACAAAGCCCTTATGCCTGACTTGAGCTCTGGATTACCGTGAGGCCATCAACAACAATTGGCCCTCTCGGGGCTTATTTTCTCCACTAGTAAAATAAAAGTATAAAATGACTTGTTTCAACAAGTCATGTTTCAATATTTCTAGTGTTCCTTCCAGTTCCAAAATTCTACAATTTAAAGCAGAGCCACAGTCTTTATCTTATTCTCGTATCAAATGGAACAGTTTTGGGGGTTGCTCTCTAGTTCTCCCTTTAAAGCACCCAAACTAAATAGAAAAAGTCAAACTAAGACCCAGGGCCCTCTTGAAGCTCGAACTCTAAAACCTGCAAAAAATGAGTGGCTGAGACAAAATTAAATGCCACAAGGAAATGTCCCAGCCAAACTTCCCTTAGTTCTACTACTACTTTTTTTTTTTTTTGAGGAAGATTAGCCCCAAGCTAACATCCATGCACATCTTCCTCCACTTTTCTATGCTGGACGCCTACCACAGCATGGCTTGATGAGCAGTGCGTACGTCCGCACCCAGGATCTGAGTCACCAAAGTGGAACATGCAAATTTAACTGCTGCGCCACTGGGCAGGCCCCACTACTACTTTTGAAAAGCCTAAAAGTTGCTAGAGTGGGGCCTATACATCAGACTGCTCCCAGCACACCTTCAGCGGTGCTCTGCCTCAAAGCTGAGAGCCCTGTGATGTCAGGGGCAGTACCCCATTTGTCTCTGTAGGCTAGTTCTCAATCCAGACCCGGCTCCGACAGACCCTTCAAGGGCTGGCATCAACCTATGAGTCCATAGTATTCAGCTGGCATGTAATGAATCCACCTAACTCTACCCCTCATCTCATCTCATTCTTCTATCTCGCCTTCAGGTGGAATCTAATCAAAAGTCTTGCGAGGGGCCGGCCCCATGGCTGAGTGGTTGGGTTCGTGCACTCTGCTTCAGCGGCCTGGGTTTCACTGGTTCAGATCCTGGGCGTGGATCTGGCACTGCTCATGAAGCCATGCTGAGGTGGCGTCCCACACAGCACAACCAGAATGACCTACAACTAGAATATACAACTATGTACTGGGGGGCTTTGGGGAGAAGAAGAAGAAGGGGGAAAAAAAGACGACTGGCAACAGATGTTAGCTCAGGTGCCAATCTTTAAAAAAAAACTCTTGTGAAATCCAGATAGGATGTCCCTGTGTCCTTCTCCACCTTCGTCATCTTGTTCTTTAGGAACTGACATCGGCTGCTAGGATTTACTACCCATTAAGTATTAAGTACTAACAAACGTTTAGTAAGAATCCAATTATTAAGACCTAACAAGTACATAGTAGCTATCCATTTAGAAATCTGTTCTAGAACCTTGCACACACAGGCAGGGCAATCACTCGTCTGTCACTTGCAGGGTCAGTATTTCCCTTTAAATCTGGAATTCAAGTTAGCCCTTCTGCAATCTTCCTACACCTTTTTGCACTCTCGATAATTCCTCAGAGTTTGTGGTTAAGGATCTCAACTGCAAATTCTACCTGAGCTTGGAAACTTGAACCCACGTCTGCCATCCTTCGGCTCTCTCAGAAGCTCCTCCCGTCTCTTCATTGTCTTTACTCACAAACATCTCTGGACACACTTAAGAGTCATATGGGTATTTCACTGAACTTATTTATATACTGACTACTTTTTTAAAAAAGGATTTAAGGAAAGAATGATAAAACATGCCACTCTAAAACAAGAAAATGTCCATTTTTATAAAAATTATTACATCCTCTTTTCAGGTTGTTAAAGTGAAGAAGCTGATAAGCAAAACTGCAAATTAGATAATCATGGCAGCTCATCTCTGCACTTAGGTACAGGAGTTGGGGGGAAGGAGAAAAGGGAAAAGCATTTATCAGTAAGTATAAAGAGCTATTAAATTAAATATTAATTTCTAAAGCAGTAAACAAGTCTGTAGTGATTTTCTTTGCGGGATGATAGACGACTCTCCTGGTCTGCTATGCGTGTTCCTAGATGGTTTGATTAGGTATTAGATAGGTTTGATTAGATAAGTAATATTGATTAGATATTAGCTTTTTTAAAATAAAAAATGATTCAAAGGGCAAATGATGGAGGTCACAGTGTGGCATGCAGCTGATAAATGCAGTCAGTGTTATCACAGATCACATCAGGTGGCAAGCAGAAGCAGCCAGCCATAGAGGGTCTAAAGTGGCACTTACGGGATTGGGTTTCCTTCCATACATCGGGTCCCGAAGCCAGGGTCTCTGGTGAGGGCATTCAAGAGTTCCTGGGTGCTCACATCCTCAGGAGCATCATTACTGTGGGTACATGAGAGGCAGCCAGCTCAGCAATTCATTAAAACCAGGGAGAATTTTCCACCTCCCCATTCTTAAGTTAAACTACTTTTTTAATCAAGTATTTTCTGTGTGCCAAGCTCTTAAGAGCGACACGAATAAAACACAGAACCAACCCATAAGGAGCTGAGACTCTGGCCATATATTTGTTATCAAGGTAACATACAGGACTCCAAAGTAGAGCTTGTGTAAGTAAGTTACATGTATGGAGGTGTTCATGTGTGTATGCACACACATACATATACACAGTTACATATGTATTTTAATATGGAGTAAAATTCATTAAGGATCAGTATTTCAAAAGTACTTTCATAATTTTCCATTAGGCAGAGACAACCAGGATTTTCTAGGAAAGGGGAGGCAGATTTTATTGGATGAGTGTTTGCATGGACAACTAGAAAACACAAACAATACTGGGCATGGATTACAAAAACTTCATCAGCCCATGTTCCACAGCCCTAGGCAACACAGGGTCAGCTGCTGGGAAAGGAAAGAAGACAGTAAACGTGAACCAAATAGGAGGGAACATGGAGTTAGAGAATAGAGACCAATTCACATGCTTACGTATTTTTTTTCTTGTATTTTTTTTTAAGCTTCCCTTTTCACATCACTGACATACTTCCCCCATCTAAAGGTCTATAAATACTAGAGGACTAAAGAAAACTCCTGGTTAAAGAAATGGAGAAACTCGTTTATCCTTTTTTTGGTACAGTGGATTGATAGAGAGTAGCTGGTATGTTCATTTAAAGAACAAACACTAGCCAGTATCTACAACCTAAGAGAATAGATAATAAATGCATGAATTGTACTGTGCAGAAAACAAGAACCTGGAATTACAATGCTCTTATGGTGTATGGAAGGCCTGTAATTAAACTACAAAATTAAACATAGCTGTAAATATCCAAAGCTAGCCCTAGTGTACTGGTCTAGTAGTTAAGATTCGGTGCTCTCACAGTCACAGCCCGGGTTCATTTCCTGAACCACACCACCCATCTGTCATTTGTCATATTGTGGTGGCTGTGTGTTGCTGTGATGCTGACAGTTATGCCACCAGTATTTCAAATACCAGCAGGGTCACCCACGGTGGACAGGTTTCAGTGGAGCTTCCACACTCAGACAGACTAAGAAGGAGGACCTGGCCACCCACTTCTGAAAAAACTGGCCATGAAAACCCTTTGAACAGCAAGAGAGCATTGTCTGATAGAGCACTGGAAGGGGAGAGGATGGCGCAAAAAGACCAGGCAGGGTTCCGCTCTGCTGTCCACAGGAAGGGCAGGAGTCTGAATCCACTCAGCACTAACAGCAAAATAAAAATCCAAATATATTACATAGCTCAAAGATTGTTTTTGCAAGGGCAGATTATTTACATAAACATATATGACGGTTCCTGACAACAGCAGTATAAGGAGGAAAGGAGCTCAAATGCGGCCACAGAGAACTATTATTTCAGGTTTTGTTCACTGCTGTTCTTTGCGTCCAATATTCATTTGTGTAGGGGCTTTAACCACAGCAGATAAAATCCGTTCCACTGTGGAAATCTTGAGATCACCTCCCCTTGGCCCTCAGCATAGTAAACACCCTTGGTCTGCCTGAGCTCACCTCTCTCCTTCGGTACGGAAGGCCAACACATACCTGACAAATGTGTACTGTTCGTTGTACATCCAGGGCTGAAGTTCCAGGCTAGGGTACTTGCCAAAGGGTGGCACAATCAGACTGAACACCAGGGCAATGCAGACAAACACAGCCGGGAGGACAATCTATAGTCAGGGGATGGAGAGGGAAGGGAAATTGCAGGAGAAGGGCAAGTGTTAGAAAAAAGGCCAAAGGATACGCCCCTACGTGTCCAGCCAGCACCCAGACCAACCAGCATGCGAATGAGCACAGGGCCCACAGCCAAGCTCCACGAAGGCATTTTTAGTGGCTTGGAAGCTGTGGAGCCTGAAAACTAAACCTCTTCCCTCCAGGGTATTTCTGGAAGCTAAGCAGTACCAGGCCAAAGGCTACGGCCACCTGGTCGGGGTGTTAAGCTGAGAACTTCAGAGAGTAAACAGTGGTCACAC
>NW_025796065.1:0-5711 GCF_021613505.1 Equus quagga
GTGTGACCACTGTTTACTCTCTGAAGTTCTCAGCTTAACACCCCGACCAGGTGGCCGTAGCCTTTGGCCTGGTACTGCTTAGCTTCCAGAAATACCCTGGAGGGAAGAGGTTTAGTTTTCAGGCTCCACAGCTTCCAAGCCACTAAAAATGCCTTCGTGGAGCTTGGCTGTGGGCCCTGTGCTCATTCGCATGCTGGTTGGTCTGGGTGCTGGCTGGACACGTAGGGGCGTATCCTTTGGCCTTTTTTCTAACACTTGCCCTTCTCCTGCAATTTCCCTTCCCTCTCCATCCCCTGACTATAGATTGTCCTCCCGGCTGTGTTTGTCTGCATTGCCCTGGTGTTCAGTCTGATTGTGCCACCCTTTGGCAAGTACCCTAGCCTGGAACTTCAGCCCTGGATGTACAACGAACAGTACACATTTGTCAGGTATGTGTTGGCCTTCCGTACCGAAGGAGAGAGGTGAGCTCAGGCAGACCAAGGGTGTTTACTATGCTGAGGGCCAAGGGGAGGTGATCTCAAGATTTCCACAGTGGAACGGATTTTATCTGCTGTGGTTAAAGCCCCTACACAAATGAATATTGGACGCAAAGAACAGCAGTGAACAAAACCTGAAATAATAGTTCTCTGTGGCCGCATTTGAGCTCCTTTCCTCCTTATACTGCTGTTGTCAGGAACCGTCATATATGTTTATGTAAATAATCTGCCCTTGCAAAAACAATCTTTGAGCTATGTAATATATTTGGATTTTTATTTTGCTGTTAGTGCTGAGTGGATTCAGACTCCTGCCCTTCCTGTGGACAGCAGAGCGGAACCCTGCCTGGTCTTTTTGCGCCATCCTCTCCCCTTCCAGTGCTCTATCAGACAATGCTCTCTTGCTGTTCAAAGGGTTTTCATGGCCAGTTTTTTCAGAAGTGGGTGGCCAGGTCCTCCTTCTTAGTCTGTCTGAGTGTGGAAGCTCCACTGAAACCTGTCCACCGTGGGTGACCCTGCTGGTATTTGAAATACTGGTGGCATAACTGTCAGCATCACAGCAACACACAGCCACCACAATATGACAAATGACAGATGGGTGGTGTGGTTCAGGAAATGAACCCGGGCTGTGACTGTGAGAGCACCGAATCTTAACTACTAGACCAGTACACTAGGGCTAGCTTTGGATATTTACAGCTATGTTTAATTTTGTAGTTTAATTACAGGCCTTCCATACACCATAAGAGCATTGTAATTCCAGGTTCTTGTTTTCTGCACAGTACAATTCATGCATTTATTATCTATTCTCTTAGGTTGTAGATACTGGCTAGTGTTTGTTCTTTAAATGAACATACCAGCTACTCTCTATCAATCCACTGTACCAAAAAAAGGATAAACGAGTTTCTCCATTTCTTTAACCAGGAGTTTTCTTTAGTCCTCTAGTATTTATAGACCTTTAGATGGGGGAAGTATGTCAGTGATGTGAAAAGGGAAGCTTAAAAAAAAATACAAGAAAAAAAATACGTAAGCATGTGAATTGGTCTCTATTCTCTAACTCCATGTTCCCTCCTATTTGGTTCACGTTTACTGTCTTCTTTCCTTTCCCAGCAGCTGACCCTGTGTTGCCTAGGGCTGTGGAACATGGGCTGATGAAGTTTTTGTAATCCATGCCCAGTATTGTTTGTGTTTTCTAGTTGTCCATGCAAACACTCATCCAATAAAATCTGCCTCCCCTTTCCTAGAAAATCCTGGTTGTCTCTGCCTAATGGAAAATTATGAAAGTACTTTTGAAATACTGATCCTTAATGAATTTTACTCCATATTAAAATACATATGTAACTGTGTATATGTATGTGTGTGCATACACACATGAACACCTCCATACATGTAACTTACTTACACAAGCTCTACTTTGGAGTCCTGTATGTTACCTTGATAACAAATATATGGCCAGAGTCTCAGCTCCTTATGGGTTGGTTCTGTGTTTTATTCGTGTCGCTCTTAAGAGCTTGGCACACAGAAAATACTTGATTAAAAAAGTAGTTTAACTTAAGAATGGGGAGGTGGAAAATTCTCCCTGGTTTTAATGAATTGCTGAGCTGGCTGCCTCTCATGTACCCACAGTAATGATGCTCCTGAGGATGTGAGCACCCAGGAACTCTTGAATGCCCTCACCAGAGACCCTGGCTTCGGGACCCGATGTATGGAAGGAAACCCAATCCCGTAAGTGCCACTTTAGACCCTCTATGGCTGGCTGCTTCTGCTTGCCACCTGATGTGATCTGTGATAACACTGACTGCATTTATCAGCTGCATGCCACACTGTGACCTCCATCATTTGCCCTTTGAATCATTTTTTATTTTAAAAAAGCTAATATCTAATCAATATTACTTATCTAATCAAACCTATCTAATACCTAATCAAACCATCTAGGAACACGCATAGCAGACCAGGAGAGTCGTCTATCATCCCGCAAAGAAAATCACTACAGACTTGTTTACTGCTTTAGAAATTAATATTTAATTTAATAGCTCTTTATACTTACTGATAAATGCTTTTCCCTTTTCTCCTTCCCCCCAACTCCTGTACCTAAGTGCAGAGATGAGCTGCCATGATTATCTAATTTGCAGTTTTGCTTATCAGCTTCTTCACTTTAACAACCTGAAAAGAGGATGTAATAATTTTTATAAAAATGGACATTTTCTTGTTTTAGAGTGGCATGTTTTATCATTCTTTCCTTAAATCCTTTTTTAAAAAAGTAGTCAGTATATAAATAAGTTCAGTGAAATACCCATATGACTCTTAAGTGTGTCCAGAGATGTTTGTGAGTAAAGACAATGAAGAGACGGGAGGAGCTTCTGAGAGAGCCGAAGGATGGCAGACGTGGGTTCAAGTTTCCAAGCTCAGGTAGAATTTGCAGTTGAGATCCTTAACCACAAACTCTGAGGAATTATCGAGAGTGCAAAAAGGTGTAGGAAGATTGCAGAAGGGCTAACTTGAATTCCAGATTTAAAGGGAAATACTGACCCTGCAAGTGACAGACGAGTGATTGCCCTGCCTGTGTGTGCAAGGTTCTAGAACAGATTTCTAAATGGATAGCTACTATGTACTTGTTAGGTCTTAATAATTGGATTCTTACTAAACGTTTGTTAGTACTTAATACTTAATGGGTAGTAAATCCTAGCAGCCGATGTCAGTTCCTAAAGAACAAGATGACGAAGGTGGAGAAGGACACAGGGACATCCTATCTGGATTTCACAAGAGTTTTTTTTTAAAGATTGGCACCTGAGCTAACATCTGTTGCCAGTCGTCTTTTTTTCCCCCTTCTTCTTCTTCTCCCCAAAGCCCCCCAGTACATAGTTGTATATTCTAGTTGTAGGTCATTCTGGTTGTGCTGTGTGGGACGCCACCTCAGCATGGCTTCATGAGCAGTGCCAGATCCACGCCCAGGATCTGAACCAGTGAAACCCAGGCCGCTGAAGCAGAGTGCACGAACCCAACCACTCAGCCATGGGGCCGGCCCCTCGCAAGACTTTTGATTAGATTCCACCTGAAGGCGAGATAGAAGAATGAGATGAGATGAGGGGTAGAGTTAGGTGGATTCATTACATGCCAGCTGAATACTATGGACTCATAGGTTGATGCCAGCCCTTGAAGGGTCTGTCGGAGCCGGGTCTGGATTGAGAACTAGCCTACAGAGACAAATGGGGTACTGCCCCTGACATCACAGGGCTCTCAGCTTTGAGGCAGAGCACCGCTGAAGGTGTGCTGGGAGCAGTCTGATGTATAGGCCCCACTCTAGCAACTTTTAGGCTTTTCAAAAGTAGTAGTGGGGCCTGCCCAGTGGCGCAGCAGTTAAATTTGCATGTTCCACTTTGGTGACTCAGATCCTGGGTGCGGACGTACGCACTGCTCATCAAGCCATGCTGTGGTAGGCGTCCAGCATAGAAAAGTGGAGGAAGATGTGCATGGATGTTAGCTTGGGGCTAATCTTCCTCAAAAAAAAAAAAAAGTAGTAGTAGAACTAAGGGAAGTTTGGCTGGGACATTTCCTTGTGGCATTTAATTTTGTCTCAGCCACTCATTTTTTGCAGGTTTTAGAGTTCGAGCTTCAAGAGGGCCCTGGGTCTTAGTTTGACTTTTTCTATTTAGTTTGGGTGCTTTAAAGGGAGAACTAGAGAGCAACCCCCAAAACTGTTCCATTTGATACGAGAATAAGATAAAGACTGTGGCTCTGCTTTAAATTGTAGAATTTTGGAACTGGAAGGAACACTAGAAATATTGAAACATGACTTGTTGAAACAAGTCATTTTATACTTTTATTTTACTAGTGGAGAAAATAAGCCCCGAGAGGGCCAATTGTTGTTGATGGCCTCACGGTAATCCAGAGCTCAAGTCAGGCATAAGGGCTTTGTCTTTTGTCACCTGGGGAGCTTGTAAACAACCTAGCTCTTCATGTCCCAAGCACTCTCACCCTCACTCACACCCCCCAATTCTCTACTTGTTTTGAAACATAAAGTGAATCTCACCATTCTCCACCAGATTTTCAGCACATTGAACGTAAAATCCAGACTCCTCCCCAGGCCTGTGTTATCTGGCTCCTGTCTCCTTCTCCTCGTCTCCCCTTGATCTTCCTGACAGCTCATCACATTCCAGCCACACTGCCTCCCTCTGATTACTCAAGAAAAGAAAACTCAGGGCCTTTGTACCTGCACTTGCTCTTGCTTCTGCTTGTAATGTTCTTTTCCCCCAAATCTTGACCTGGCTTCTCCTCTCTCATCGTTTATGTTTTGGCAGAAATATCACCTCTTGAGGTGGTCCTTTCTCACCAGTTACCCCCTCTTTATTTTGCTTAATTTTTGGCCATCTGAGATTACATTATTGAATTGATGTCTAACTCTTCCTTGGAAACACAAACTCCACGAAGGCAGGGACTTTGTCTTGTTCACCCCAAACTCTCAAATATGCAGCACAGTGTCCGGCACATAGTACGTGCTCAATGAATATTTGTTGCCTGAACACATGGGCATTGACCACATGCTGGTGGATTGGGTTGACTTCAGTTCAGCAAATGAGCATTTAGGGCCTCTTTGCATTCCTTCATCCTTATCTGTAAAATGAGTTTGCAGCTTACAAGGCTATGAGGAGATCCAGCAATCAAATGGTGATGGGGTAGATGCATGCTTGCAGTTGTCATTGATTGGTCCTGTGCTCCTGAGGCAATAGGAAAGGCCCTCTCGGGTGATGCTACCCTTAATGTCCCCCCTTTGCAGAGGCATGCCCTGCTCAGTAGGGGAGGAGGAGTGGACCACAGCCCAAGTTCCTCACACCATCATGGACCTCTTCCAAAATGGGAACTGGACGATGGAGAACCCCTCACCTGCCTGCCAGTGTAGCAGTGACAAAATCAAGAAGATGCTGCCCGTGTGTCCCCTGGGGGCTGGGGGACTGCCTCCTCCACAAGTGAGTCTCTTTCCTCTGTGACTGAGCAGGTGGGGGTGCAGGGTGGGCTGGGAGCTTCTGTTTGGCAAGAAGGAGTGGATGACGTATCATTCAGGTGCGTCTCTTTTAGGCTTGATGTTAATTCTTGTCATAGGGAAAAGCATGTGAGTTTGAGGGGAGGGGGCCTGGACCACATTCTTCCCATATCTGAGGGAGCTTAGCCTGTTTCTCTATTTTGAAAAGTCAGCCTAGTTACTGATTTGTTTGTGTTTAAGGCAGAACACAACACTCTGGATCA
>NW_025796066.1:0-2947 GCF_021613505.1 Equus quagga
AAATCAGTAACCTAGGCTGACTTTTCAAAATAGAGAAACAGGCTAAGCACCCTCAGATATGGGAAGAATGTGGTCCAAGCCCCCTGCCCTCAAACTCACACACTTTTCCCTATGGCAAGAATTAAGATCAGGACTGAAAGAGACCCTCCTGAATGATACATCATCCACTCCTTCTTGCCAAGCAGAAGCTCCCAGCCCACCCTGCACCCCCACCTGCTCAGTCACACAGGAAAGAGACTCACTTGTGGAGGAGGCAGCCCCCATGGATTACTGTGAGACCATCAACTAGTCACTCACCCTCTTGGGACTTATTTTCTCCATGGGTAAAATAAAAATATAAAATGACTTGTTTCTGACATACACCTTAAATTTAAACAATGTTGCATGTCAAATTTATCCAACAAAAAATAAAGTGTATAAAATGAAAAAAAATAAAATGAAATGATTTGTTTCGACAAGTTATTTCTAGTGTCCTTCCAGGTTCATAATTCTCCAACTTAAAGCAGAGCCACACTTCTTCTGTTAACTTGGATGTACTGAAAAATTGAATAAACAGTTTTGTGGGTTGCTCTCTAGTTTTCTCTCTAAAGCAACCGACTAAATGGAAAAGTCTAAGTGAAGACAGGGTGCCCTACTGAAGTTCACACTCTAAAATATTCAAGAAATGATTGGCTGAGATAAAGTTAAATGCCACTGGAAAGTGTCCCAGTCAAATTCCCCTCAGTTCCACCACTTTTTACAAAACTTAAAATTGTAAAATTTGAGTTGTCAGTATAGAGATCCTGCCTTAAGACTGCCTCCAATGCACATCTCTTGTGCTCTTCATCCAAGCTGTAGCCTCTGAGTCAGGGCTGTGCCTCTTGTCTTTCCAGCCTGGAAAACTGAAGCCACCTCTACAAGCACTGGGCTCTCTTATAAGCTCCTCACCTCTCTTCACTGTCTTACTCAGTTATCTCCTGACCAAGCTTCCCCTTCTCCCACCCAGACACTTAGAGGCTTACGGGTATTCACTGAATTTATTTAAATAGTGCCTTAAAAAGGGATTTTGAAGAAAAATGTAATAAAAATATATGACTTTAAAAGAAGAAAATATGCGTTATTACAAAAAGTATGTCATCTTTTAAGCTTATTAAAGTGGAGAAGCTGATAAGCCAAACTGCAAATTATATATAATGGCAGCCCACTGCTGCGCTTAAGTACAGGAGTTGGTGGAAGGGGGAGAAGGAGAAAGCATTTGACCAGTAAGTATAAAGAGCTATTAAATTCAATATTAATATTCTATAGCAGTAAAAAATGTCCATAATGATTTGCTTTGCAAGATGTTAGACTCCCCAGATGTTTGCTCCTAGATGTTCTGATTAGATTACTATATTAGCTTTTTTAAGATAAAAAATGATTCAAAGGATCAATGATGGTGGCCACAGTGTGGCATGCAGCTGATAAATGCAGTCGGTGTTTCAGAGATCAAAACAGGTGAAAAGCACAAGAAGCCAGCCATGGAGGGTCTAAAGTGGCACTCATGGGATTGGGTTTCCTTCCATACATGGGATCCAGAAGCCAGGATCTTTAGTGAGGGCATTCAAGAATTCCTGGGTTTCTACATCCTCAGGAATGTCATTAATGTGGGTATGTGAGAAGCAGCCGGCTCAGTAGTTCCTTAAAACTAGGAATTGGGATGTGAAGAAGTTTTTAAGTTAAACACTTTATTAAGCACTTCCTGTGTGCGAGGTTCTTAAAACAGAAATGAATAAAACACAGATTCACCAACAAGGAGCTCAGACCCTGGCCACACATTAGGTATCAGGATGACAGGACTCTAAAGTGGAGATTGTATAAATATGTATAAAGTTGCATGTGTGTGTGCACATATATATGTATAAACACACATGCATATACACATTTATGTTATGTATTTTAATATGAAGTAAAATTCATTAAGGATCAGTATTTCAAGAGTACTTTCACAATTATCCATTAGGCACAGAAAACCAGGGTTTTCTAGGAAAGGGGAGGCAGATTTTATTGACTGAATATTTGCATGGACAATTAGAAAGCAGACTACTGGGCACAGATTACAAACACATAACCCGCCCATGTTCCACAGCCCTGGGCAACACAGGGTGAGCCTGGAATAGAAAGCATAGAAGAATAAAGTAAACCTGAGATAGATAGATAGATAGATAGACAGATAGACAGATAGATAGATAGATACATTGATTGATTGATTTGGGTTTTTTTTTAAGTATCCTTTGTCTTTATATCACTGACATGATCCCCTCCATCTGAAGGTCTATCAATACTACAGGAATGAAGAAAATTTCTGCTGAACAAGAGTGAGAAATTCCTTTATCCTTTTGTCTGAAGCACTGGATTGTTATAGAGTAGGGGTTATTTTTGTCTAAAGAACAAACACTAGCCAGTATCTACAACCTAAGAGTATAGATAATAAATGCTTGAATTGTACTGTGCAGAAAACAAGAACTTGGAGATGCAATGCTTTGACAGTATATGGAAGCCCTGTGATTAAACTACAAAAATTAAACATAGCCCGGCTGGTCTAGTGGTTAAGATTTAGCACTCTCACAACCACAGCTGGGGTTTATTTCCCTGTCAGGGAACCACACCACTCATCTGTCGGTTGTCATATTGTGGTGGCTGTGTGTTGTTGTGATGCTGACAGTTATGCCACTAGTATTTCAAATACCAGCAGGGTCACCCATGGTGGACAGGTTTGAGTGGCGCTTCCACACTCAGACAGACTAGGAAGAAGGACCTGACCACCCACTTCTGAAAAAATTGGCCATGAAAACCTTTTGAATAGCAGCAGAGCATTGTCTGATACAGTGCTGGAAGGGGAGAGGATGGCGCAAAAAGACTAGGCAGGGTTCTGCTCTGCTGTCCACAGGTTCGCTAGGGGTCGGAATCCATTCAGCACTAAAAACAAAAT
>NW_025796067.1:0-1542 GCF_021613505.1 Equus quagga
CACAGGTTCGCTAGGGGTCGGAATCCATTCAGCACTAAAAACAAAATAAATATCGAAAGATATTATAGCTCAAAGATTTCTTTTGCAAGGGCAGATTATTTACATAAACACATATGATGGTTCCTGACAACAGCAGTATAAGGAGGAAAGGAGCTCAAATGCGGCCACAGAGAACTATTATTTCAGGTTTTGTTCACTGCTGTTCTTTGCGTCCAATATTCGTTTGTGTAGGGGCTTTAGCCACAGCAGATAAAATCCATTCCACTGTGGGAATCTTGAGATCACCTCCCCTTGGCCCTCAGCATAGTAAACACCTTTGGTCTGCCTGAGCTCGCCTCTCTCCTTGGGTACGGAAGGCCAATACATACCTGACAAATGTATACTGTTCATTGTACATCCAGGGCTGAAGTTCCAGGCTGGGGTACTTGCCAAAGGGTGGCACAATCAGACTGAACACCAGGGCAATGCAGACAAACAGAGCTGGCAGGACAATCTAAAAACAAGGGGCGAAGGGGGAAAAGGAATGCCAGAAAAACAGCAAGTTTTAGAAAAACCAAACGAAAGCTCCTACACGTCCAGCCAGCACCCAGACCAGCCAGCATGCAAATGAGGAACACAGGGCCCATACTCCAGCTCCACCAAGGCATTCTTGATGGCTTGGAAGCTGTGCAGTCTAAAAACTAAATCTCTTCCCTTTAAGGGATATCTGGAAGCTAGCAGCAGGAGCTACCAGCCTTAGCTACCTAGGAGAGGCACTAAGCTGAAAACTTCAGAGAGTAAACAGTGGTCACATGTCAGGGTGACTTAGAACATTGAGTCCTGCTGTTTTCCCTCTGAAAACCTGAGAAAGACACACTGGGCCATGAGCCCAGCTCAGCTCAGAGGAAGGCTGAGAGGAGAAGCCCTGGACCAGGAACCAGAAGACCTGAAGTCTGGTTCTGTCTCTACTACAAGTGGATCCATGTGAAGTCATTTCCTCCTCTGGCCTCAGTTTCTCATTTGTAATCTGAGACCAAGACTAGATGACCCATTCAGATCCCACACTGATAAACCCACTCTACAGCAATGTCTCCAAGAAAGGGAAAGCAGCCATTGTCTCCCTTGATGGCCTCAAAATGGATAATTATCTAAATTCTCTTGTACCTCCTCAAACTTTACCCCTGTACCTTCTCTGAGAATAATGACTTGTACACACTCTATAAGTAAACTCTAAGCTCTTTCCATTTATTTATCCTTAAAAAAACTTTAAGAATCAAATAATGCCCTTGGTTCTAAAGTTCAATGCAGAAAATTATCACTGAGTGAATAATTACATGGGAAAGTACTGAAATAAGAATTACCTCATTCAAATACCTTTACAACTCTAAGCAGTAGTATCATTCTCATCAATCAACAAACAAGTTAACAGAGACTAAGTAACTTGTGCAAAGTCACACAGCCGATAAGTAGCAGAACCAGCATTCAAATCGAGGTCTGGATGCTCCAAACTCACACACTCTGCATCACCCGCAGTGTGTAGGCAAGAATCTCTGCAGACTCTTC
>NW_025796068.1:0-2947 GCF_021613505.1 Equus quagga
ATTTTGTTTTTAGTGCTGAATGGATTCCGACCCCTAGCGAACCTGTGGACAGCAGAGCAGAACCCTGCCTAGTCTTTTTGCGCCATCCTCTCCCCTTCCAGCACTGTATCAGACAATGCTCTGCTGCTATTCAAAAGGTTTTCATGGCCAATTTTTTCAGAAGTGGGTGGTCAGGTCCTTCTTCCTAGTCTGTCTGAGTGTGGAAGCGCCACTCAAACCTGTCCACCATGGGTGACCCTGCTGGTATTTGAAATACTAGTGGCATAACTGTCAGCATCACAACAACACACAGCCACCACAATATGACAACCGACAGATGAGTGGTGTGGTTCCCTGACAGGGAAATAAACCCCAGCTGTGGTTGTGAGAGTGCTAAATCTTAACCACTAGACCAGCCGGGCTATGTTTAATTTTTGTAGTTTAATCACAGGGCTTCCATATACTGTCAAAGCATTGCATCTCCAAGTTCTTGTTTTCTGCACAGTACAATTCAAGCATTTATTATCTATACTCTTAGGTTGTAGATACTGGCTAGTGTTTGTTCTTTAGACAAAAATAACCCCTACTCTATAACAATCCAGTGCTTCAGACAAAAGGATAAAGGAATTTCTCACTCTTGTTCAGCAGAAATTTTCTTCATTCCTGTAGTATTGATAGACCTTCAGATGGAGGGGATCATGTCAGTGATATAAAGACAAAGGATACTTAAAAAAAAACCCAAATCAATCAATCAATGTATCTATCTATCTATCTGTCTATCTGTCTATCTATCTATCTATCTATCTCAGGTTTACTTTATTCTTCTATGCTTTCTATTCCAGGCTCACCCTGTGTTGCCCAGGGCTGTGGAACATGGGCGGGTTATGTGTTTGTAATCTGTGCCCAGTAGTCTGCTTTCTAATTGTCCATGCAAATATTCAGTCAATAAAATCTGCCTCCCCTTTCCTAGAAAACCCTGGTTTTCTGTGCCTAATGGATAATTGTGAAAGTACTCTTGAAATACTGATCCTTAATGAATTTTACTTCATATTAAAATACATAACATAAATGTGTATATGCATGTGTGTTTATACATATATATGTGCACACACACATGCAACTTTATACATATTTATACAATCTCCACTTTAGAGTCCTGTCATCCTGATACCTAATGTGTGGCCAGGGTCTGAGCTCCTTGTTGGTGAATCTGTGTTTTATTCATTTCTGTTTTAAGAACCTCGCACACAGGAAGTGCTTAATAAAGTGTTTAACTTAAAAACTTCTTCACATCCCAATTCCTAGTTTTAAGGAACTACTGAGCCGGCTGCTTCTCACATACCCACATTAATGACATTCCTGAGGATGTAGAAACCCAGGAATTCTTGAATGCCCTCACTAAAGATCCTGGCTTCTGGATCCCATGTATGGAAGGAAACCCAATCCCATGAGTGCCACTTTAGACCCTCCATGGCTGGCTTCTTGTGCTTTTCACCTGTTTTGATCTCTGAAACACCGACTGCATTTATCAGCTGCATGCCACACTGTGGCCACCATCATTGATCCTTTGAATCATTTTTTATCTTAAAAAAGCTAATATAGTAATCTAATCAGAACATCTAGGAGCAAACATCTGGGGAGTCTAACATCTTGCAAAGCAAATCATTATGGACATTTTTTACTGCTATAGAATATTAATATTGAATTTAATAGCTCTTTATACTTACTGGTCAAATGCTTTCTCCTTCTCCCCCTTCCACCAACTCCTGTACTTAAGCGCAGCAGTGGGCTGCCATTATATATAATTTGCAGTTTGGCTTATCAGCTTCTCCACTTTAATAAGCTTAAAAGATGACATACTTTTTGTAATAACGCATATTTTCTTCTTTTAAAGTCATATATTTTTATTACATTTTTCTTCAAAATCCCTTTTTAAGGCACTATTTAAATAAATTCAGTGAATACCCGTAAGCCTCTAAGTGTCTGGGTGGGAGAAGGGGAAGCTTGGTCAGGAGATAACTGAGTAAGACAGTGAAGAGAGGTGAGGAGCTTATAAGAGAGCCCAGTGCTTGTAGAGGTGGCTTCAGTTTTCCAGGCTGGAAAGACAAGAGGCACAGCCCTGACTCAGAGGCTACAGCTTGGATGAAGAGCACAAGAGATGTGCATTGGAGGCAGTCTTAAGGCAGGATCTCTATACTGACAACTCAAATTTTACAATTTTAAGTTTTGTAAAAAGTGGTGGAACTGAGGGGAATTTGACTGGGACACTTTCCAGTGGCATTTAACTTTATCTCAGCCAATCATTTCTTGAATATTTTAGAGTGTGAACTTCAGTAGGGCACCCTGTCTTCACTTAGACTTTTCCATTTAGTCGGTTGCTTTAGAGAGAAAACTAGAGAGCAACCCACAAAACTGTTTATTCAATTTTTCAGTACATCCAAGTTAACAGAAGAAGTGTGGCTCTGCTTTAAGTTGGAGAATTATGAACCTGGAAGGACACTAGAAATAACTTGTCGAAACAAATCATTTCATTTTATTTTTTTTCATTTTATACACTTTATTTTTTGTTGGATAAATTTGACATGCAACATTGTTTAAATTTAAGGTGTATGTCAGAAACAAGTCATTTTATATTTTTATTTTACCCATGGAGAAAATAAGTCCCAAGAGGGTGAGTGACTAGTTGATGGTCTCACAGTAATCCATGGGGGCTGCCTCCTCCACAAGTGAGTCTCTTTCCTGTGTGACTGAGCAGGTGGGGGTGCAGGGTGGGCTGGGAGCTTCTGCTTGGCAAGAAGGAGTGGATGATGTATCATTCAGGAGGGTCTCTTTCAGTCCTGATCTTAATTCTTGCCATAGGGAAAAGTGTGTGAGTTTGAGGGCAGGGGGCTTGGACCACATTCTTCCCATATCTGAGGGTGCTTAGCCTGTTTCTCTATTTTGAAAAGTCAGCCTAGGTTACTGATTT
>NW_025796069.1:0-1542 GCF_021613505.1 Equus quagga
GAAGAGTCTGCAGAGATTCTTGCCTACACACTGCGGGTGATGCAGAGTGTGTGAGTTTGGAGCATCCAGACCTCGATTTGAATGCTGGTTCTGCTACTTATCGGCTGTGTGACTTTGCACAAGTTACTTAGTCTCTGTTAACTTGTTTGTTGATTGATGAGAATGATACTACTGCTTAGAGTTGTAAAGGTATTTGAATGAGGTAATTCTTATTTCAGTACTTTCCCATGTAATTATTCACTCAGTGATAATTTTCTGCATTGAACTTTAGAACCAAGGGCATTATTTGATTCTTAAAGTTTTTTTAAGGATAAATAAATGGAAAGAGCTTAGAGTTTACTTATAGAGTGTGTACAAGTCATTATTCTCAGAGAAGGTACAGGGGTAAAGTTTGAGGAGGTACAAGAGAATTTAGATAATTATCCATTTTGAGGCCATCAAGGGAGACAATGGCTGCTTTCCCTTTCTTGGAGACATTGCTGTAGAGTGGGTTTATCAGTGTGGGATCTGAATGGGTCATCTAGTCTTGGTCTCAGATTACAAATGAGAAACTGAGGCCAGAGGAGGAAATGACTTCACATGGATCCACTTGTAGTAGAGACAGAACCAGACTTCAGGTCTTCTGGTTCCTGGTCCAGGGCTTCTCCTCTCAGCCTTCCTCTGAGCTGAGCTGGGCTCATGGCCCAGTGTGTCTTTCTCAGGTTTTCAGAGGGAAAACAGCAGGACTCAATGTTCTAAGTCACCCTGACATGTGACCACTGTTTACTCTCTGAAGTTTTCAGCTTAGTGCCTCTCCTAGGTAGCTAAGGCTGGTAGCTCCTGCTGCTAGCTTCCAGATATCCCTTAAAGGGAAGAGATTTAGTTTTTAGACTGCACAGCTTCCAAGCCATCAAGAATGCCTTGGTGGAGCTGGAGTATGGGCCCTGTGTTCCTCATTTGCATGCTGGCTGGTCTGGGTGCTGGCTGGACGTGTAGGAGCTTTCGTTTGGTTTTTCTAAAACTTGCTGTTTTTCTGGCATTCCTTTTCCCCCTTCGCCCCTTGTTTTTAGATTGTCCTGCCAGCTCTGTTTGTCTGCATTGCCCTGGTGTTCAGTCTGATTGTGCCACCCTTTGGCAAGTACCCCAGCCTGGAACTTCAGCCCTGGATGTACAATGAACAGTATACATTTGTCAGGTATGTATTGGCCTTCCGTACCCAAGGAGAGAGGCGAGCTCAGGCAGACCAAAGGTGTTTACTATGCTGAGGGCCAAGGGGAGGTGATCTCAAGATTCCCACAGTGGAATGGATTTTATCTGCTGTGGCTAAAGCCCCTACACAAACGAATATTGGACGCAAAGAACAGCAGTGAACAAAACCTGAAATAATAGTTCTCTGTGGCCGCATTTGAGCTCCTTTCCTCCTTATACTGCTGTTGTCAGGAACCATCATATGTGTTTATGTAAATAATCTGCCCTTGCAAAAGAAATCTTTGAGCTATAATATCTTTCGATATTTATTTTGTTTTTAGTGCTGAATGGATTCCGACCCCTAGCGAACCTGTG
>NW_025796070.1:0-1262 GCF_021613505.1 Equus quagga
GAGCTGATCCACGACATTGCTTTTCAAGTTATTTTGTATTTTTTAATGTACAAATGTTAGAAGCATTATTTCAAGACCCGAAAAATACTGCTGGTATATTCACTTGGGATTTCTATAGAACCTAGAGATAAATTTGGGAAAATTTATGTATTAAAAATGTAGTTTTCCAATTTATGAACATAAATTAGCATTCAACAGTTACATCATATTTCTAGTTTTTGGATTTAATTGAGAAATGTTATTGATCTTTTGCTAGATTAATTCCAAGTAGTTTATCTATTTTTACTATATTATTGTAAAGGGTAACTTTTTAAGCATAATATTCAGTTTGTTGCTGCAATATATAATATGACTGATTTTGGTTTATTAATTGTTTTCTCAGCAACTCCACTAAACTTTTCTATTAATTTTAATAGTAGCTGTAAATTCTCTGTGATTTCTAGGTACATAATCATATCATCTGAGAATAATACAAGTTTTGTTTCCTCCTTTTAAATCTTTATATTATTCTTTATTATTTAAAGATTCACCTATTTCTTTCTTTCTTTATTGTCATAGTGCACCACCTAGGACATTTGGTGACGTATCAAATAGAAATGGTGATAATAGATATCTTTATCTTTTCCCCTGTCTCAGATGGAAAGCTGTCAGTGTTTCAGCATTTTATCTGATGCTTGTGGTAAATTTTCTGTGAATCCCCTCTACCAGACTGAGGAAATTCACTTCTATTTCTAGTTTGCAGGGAGATTTTATCATGAAAAATGTTGGATTTTATCAAATGCGTTTTCTTTATTTGTTGAGATGATTTTTTTCTCCTTATTTTGTTAGAAGGCAAATTACATTGTTTGATTTTTAAAAGTTAAATCAAATTTAAAGTCCCAGAAAACAACAAAAACTAATGCAATTATGATTTTTATATATGATTCATTATTTATATAATGCTGGATTTGGTTTGTTAATATTTTTTTAGGATATTTGCATCTCGATAATGGGTGAGAATGGGGTATATTTTTTCTTCTTCATACTCCCTTTTCAGGATTCTGTATCAAAATTACATAAATCTCAGAAAATTGAACAAGGAAGTGTTTCTACTTTTTCTGTGTTTATGGAAGAGTTTGTGTAAGAGAGCGTTATTTATCTCTTAAATGCATGCTAGAACTTACAAATAAAAGTTTCTGTATCTGAAATTTTCTTTGCGAAAAGCTTTTTAATAATACATTCAATTTTCTTAGTAGTTATAGAACAACTTGGGTTTAATTTCC
>NW_025796071.1:0-1262 GCF_021613505.1 Equus quagga
GGAAATTAAACCCAAGTTGTTCTATAACTACTAAGAAAATTGAATGTATTATTAAAAAGCTTTTCGCAAAGAAAATTTCAGATACAGAAACTTTTATTTGTAAGTTCTAGCATGCATTTAAGAGATAAATAACGCTCTCTTACACAAACTCTTCCATAAACACAGAAAAAGTAGAAACACTTCCTTGTTCAATTTTCTGAGATTTATGTAATTTTGATACAGAATCCTGAAAAGGGAGTATGAAGAAGAAAAAATATACCCCATTCTCACCCATTATCGAGATGCAAATATCCTAAAAAAATATTAACAAACCAAATCCAGCATTATATAAATAATGAATCATATATAAAAATCATAATTGCATTAGTTTTTGTTGTTTTCTGGGACTTTAAATTTGATTTAACTTTTAAAAATCAAACAATGTAATTTGCCTTCTAACAAAATAAGGAGAAAAAAATCATCTCAACAAATAAAGAAAACGCATTTGATAAAATCCAACATTTTTCATGATAAAATCTCCCTGCAAACTAGAAATAGAAGTGAATTTCCTCAGTCTGGTAGAGGGGATTCACAGAAAATTTACCACAAGCATCAGATAAAATGCTGAAACACTGACAGCTTTCCATCTGAGACAGGGGAAAAGATAAAGATATCTATTATCACCATTTCTATTTGATACGTCACCAAATGTCCTAGGTGGTGCACTATGACAATAAAGAAAGAAAGAAATAGGTGAATCTTTAAATAATAAAGAATAATATAAAGATTTAAAAGGAGGAAACAAAACTTGTATTATTCTCAGATGATATGATTATGTACCTAGAAATCACAGAGAATTTACAGCTACTATTAAAATTAATAGAAAAGTTTAGTGGAGTTGCTGAGAAAACAATTAATAAACCAAAATCAGTCATATTATATATTGCAGCAACAAACTGAATATTATGCTTAAAAAGTTACCCTTTACAATAATATAGTAAAAATAGATAAACTACTTGGAATTAATCTAGCAAAAGATCAATAACATTTCTCAATTAAATCCAAAAACTAGAAATATGATGTAACTGTTGAATGCTAATTTATGTTCATAAATTGGAAAACTACATTTTTAATACATAAATTTTCCCAAATTTATCTCTAGGTTCTATAGAAATCCCAAGTGAATATACCAGCAGTATTTTTCGGGTCTTGAAATAATGCTTCTAACATTTGTACATTAAAAAATACAAAATAACTTGAAAAGCAATGTCGTGGATCAGCTC
>NW_025796072.1:0-3034 GCF_021613505.1 Equus quagga
TGGTGCTCTAGTCAGTGCGGCAGATCCCCAGGCTAACAGGCCAGGGGAAGAACTCCAATGGTGTCTGCCAGCATCTGTATCAGCACACCTGAACTAGGCCACAATAATGGCTGCTGCCAAAGTCTCAGTCCCTACGGAGGTCTCACTTCTCACCCAAATGCACCCACAGCCTGTCAAGTGAGTCTCTTTTCACCTCGGGACTGTGCACCTTTCTTTCTGGTGATTTTAGATTACTTTCTGAAATGGGTGAATTTGTGAGTTGGCCCTTTAAGAGAAGACTTTTTTCCCCTCATGTCTGATCACTTTTCTAAGGGTATTCCCCACTGTAGTTAGTAGCCAGCAAAGCCAGGTATGGTGACACTTGTCTCAGTTGTCCAAAAGCTGCTTATAGTGGTAATGCTCCCCTGGTCAGATCCCCTGCTCCTCCAGGGAAGGCTTCGTAACTTAGGATTGCTCCCAGCTGCCTGTGAAGTGTGGTAGCTGGAAGGTGGCTTTTTCTCTCCAGAAAGAAATTTCTGCCTCTTTCTCCTTAGTCAGCACTGTCCCTTGTTGCAGGGGTTCTTTTTACCCAGTTTTCAGTTCTCTCTTGGGGGTAATTGTTCCAAGAGTAGTTGTAAATTTGTTGTGTCCATGGGAGGAGGTGATTTCAGAGTCCACCTACAGTGCCATCTTGACACCGTTTCCTATCTACTTTATAAGAGTCATTCACAATGATTAGTTGAGATAACAGAAGTAAATGTTCCTTGAAAAAGTAACTTAAAGACCCCATGTATGAGTAAACATGAACAAACAAGATTTGTTATTATGAAAAGTTACAGTGGAAAAATAACCTTTCACTTAACTGCTGTGCCACCAGGCTGGGCCTGCATACATATATTTTTATTACTATATTTATCTGTATATATATTTTTAAAACTGAGTTCACACTGATACTTCCAGTTCCAATCCAACACCATAAAGTTCAGGTTAGCCTTCCCACTTCCATATTTGTAACTTCTTTCTCTGACAGTGACAAATCTGGCTCTTCTTACCTATATTATATTTACCTATTTGATCAATCAGGTAGATCCAGATTGGCTGATCCATTCCACTGTAAGAAACATATTTTCTAATTAGAATATAGTGTTTGTGTAGAGTATCTTTTGACTTTAGTTTTATAATATCAGCCAAAATACTGTTTTCTAAAGTAGTTTAGGTTAATTATTTTCTTTTCCTCCAAATTGCTTATGATTATGTTATTCATTTGTAATACAGTTCATTCATTTGTTACAATTTTTATTTCATTTTGGGTTACCCCAGATCCTGGTTGATTTTTAAAAATTTATATACTCATTCTTTCTGGTTTGCACAAGTCTATAGGTTTTGAAAAATGTATAAAGCCATTTATCCACCGCTATGATCATGATATGGAATAATTTTATCACCCTCAAAACACCTTCATGCTGCCTCTTTGTAAAATACTCCTCCCACCACTTTGTATCCTTGACTCTAATTTTTTTAATCCCTAAAATCCTGTCCTTCAGCATGTAATGTAAATGAAATAATATAATATGCACATTTTTAAGTATGGCTTCTTTCACTTAGCAAAATGTATTTAAGCTTCATCCATGTTGTGTGAATCAATACTTTGTTCCTCTTTATTGCTGAGTAGTATTTTATTGTACAAGTGTACTATGGTGGATTTTCCAATCACCAGTTGAAGAACATCTGTTTCTGCAATTTGTCAATTATGAATAAAGTTGCAGTAAACATTCACATACAGGTTTTGTGAATAAAAGTTGTCATTTTGGGTGAATAAATACCTAGTAGCAGCATTGCTGGGTTGTATGGTAAGTGTATGTTTAACTTAATAAGAAACTGCCAAACTGTTTTCCAGAAGGGCTGAGTCATTTTGCATCCCCTCCAGCAATGTGTAAGAGTTCCAGCTGCTCTGAATCCTCACTAGCATTTAGTACTATCATCATCCTCATTACAGGCAAGTAAATGGAGATTAAGAGATGTTTAAAAACTTGTGCAAGGTCAGAAATGTGTGTCAGGACTGAAATTTGAATGCAAATCCACTGGGTTCCAGATCCAGTTATTTTTCCACTGCAACTTTTCATAATAACAAATCTTGTTTGTTCATGTTTACTCATACATGGGGTCTTTAAGTTACTTTTTCAAGGAACATTTACTTCTGTTATCTCAACTAATCATTGTGAATGACTCTTATAAAGTAGATAGGAAACGGTGTCAAGATGGCACTGTAGGTGGACTCTGAAATCACCTCCTCCCATGGACACAACAAATTTACAACTACTCTTGGAACAATTACCCCCAAGAGAGAACTGAAAACTGGGTAAAAAGAACCCCTGCAACAAGGGACAGTGCTGACTAAGGAGAAAGAGGCAGAAATTTCTTTCTGGAGAGAAAAAGCCACCTTCCAGCTACCACACTTCACAGGCAGCTGGGAGCAATCCTAAGTTACGAAGCCTTCCCTGGAGGAGCAGGGGATCTGACCAGGGGAGCATTACCACTATAAGCAGCTTTTGGACAACTGAGACAAGTGTCACCATACCTGGCTTTGCTGGCTACTAACTACAGTGGGGAATACCCTTAGAAAAGTGATCAGACATGAGGGGAAAAAAGTCTTCTCTTAAAGGGCCAACTCACAAATTCACCCATTTCAGAAAGTAATCTAAAATCACCAGAAAGAAAGGTGCACAGTCCCGAGGTGAAAAGAGACTCACTTGACAGGCTGTGGGTGCATTTGGGTGAGAAGTGAGACCTCCGTAGGGACTGAGACTTTGGCAGCAGCCATTATTGTGGCCTAGTTCAGGTGTGCTGATACAGATGCTGGCAGACACCATTGGAGTTCTTCCCCTGGCCTGTTAGCCTGGGGATCTGCCGCACTGACTAGAGCACCAATTTAACCCCTCGGGCAACTTGTTGGGTTGGGCCAGTCCCAAGGGGAGGCTGCCTGCCCTGGAGGCTAAACTGGATTAAATTGGTGCTCTAGTCAGTGCGGCAGATCCCCAGGCTAACAGGCCAGGGG
>NW_025796073.1:0-3034 GCF_021613505.1 Equus quagga
CCCCTGGCCTGTTAGCCTGGGGATCTGCCGCACTGACTAGAGCACCAATTTAATCCAGTTTAGCCTCCAGGGCAGGCAGCCTCCCCTTGGGACTGGCCCAACCCAACAAGTTGCCCGAGGGGTTAAATTGGTGCTCTAGTCAGTGCGGCAGATCCCCAGGCTAACAGGCCAGGGGAAGAACTCCAATGGTGTCTGCCAGCATCTGTATCAGCACACCTGAACTAGGCCACAATAATGGCTGCTGCCAAAGTCTCAGTCCCTACGGAGGTCTCACTTCTCACCCAAATGCACCCACAGCCTGTCAAGTGAGTCTCTTTTCACCTCGGGACTGTGCACCTTTCTTTCTGGTGATTTTAGATTACTTTCTGAAATGGGTGAATTTGTGAGTTGGCCCTTTAAGAGAAGACTTTTTTCCCCTCATGTCTGATCACTTTTCTAAGGGTATTCCCCACTGTAGTTAGTAGCCAGCAAAGCCAGGTATGGTGACACTTGTCTCAGTTGTCCAAAAGCTGCTTATAGTGGTAATGCTCCCCTGGTCAGATCCCCTGCTCCTCCAGGGAAGGCTTCGTAACTTAGGATTGCTCCCAGCTGCCTGTGAAGTGTGGTAGCTGGAAGGTGGCTTTTTCTCTCCAGAAAGAAATTTCTGCCTCTTTCTCCTTAGTCAGCACTGTCCCTTGTTGCAGGGGTTCTTTTTACCCAGTTTTCAGTTCTCTCTTGGGGGTAATTGTTCCAAGAGTAGTTGTAAATTTGTTGTGTCCATGGGAGGAGGTGATTTCAGAGTCCACCTACAGTGCCATCTTGACACCGTTTCCTATCTACTTTATAAGAGTCATTCACAATGATTAGTTGAGATAACAGAAGTAAATGTTCCTTGAAAAAGTAACTTAAAGACCCCATGTATGAGTAAACATGAACAAACAAGATTTGTTATTATGAAAAGTTACAGTGGAAAAATAACCTTTCACTTAACTGCTGTGCCACCAGGCTGGGCCTGCATACATATATTTTTATTACTATATTTATCTGTATATATATTTTTAAAACTGAGTTCACACTGATACTTCCAGTTCCAATCCAACACCATAAAGTTCAGGTTAGCCTTCCCACTTCCATATTTGTAACTTCTTTCTCTGACAGTGACAAATCTGGCTCTTCTTACCTATATTATATTTACCTATTTGATCAATCAGGTAGATCCAGATTGGCTGATCCATTCCACTGTAAGAAACATATTTTCTAATTAGAATATAGTGTTTGTGTAGAGTATCTTTTGACTTTAGTTTTATAATATCAGCCAAAATACTGTTTTCTAAAGTAGTTTAGGTTAATTATTTTCTTTTCCTCCAAATTGCTTATGATTATGTTATTCATTTGTAATACAGTTCATTCATTTGTTACAATTTTTATTTCATTTTGGGTTACCCCAGATCCTGGTTGATTTTTAAAAATTTATATACTCATTCTTTCTGGTTTGCACAAGTCTATAGGTTTTGAAAAATGTATAAAGCCATTTATCCACCGCTATGATCATGATATGGAATAATTTTATCACCCTCAAAACACCTTCATGCTGCCTCTTTGTAAAATACTCCTCCCACCACTTTGTATCCTTGACTCTAATTTTTTTAATCCCTAAAATCCTGTCCTTCAGCATGTAATGTAAATGAAATAATATAATATGCACATTTTTAAGTATGGCTTCTTTCACTTAGCAAAATGTATTTAAGCTTCATCCATGTTGTGTGAATCAATACTTTGTTCCTCTTTATTGCTGAGTAGTATTTTATTGTACAAGTGTACTATGGTGGATTTTCCAATCACCAGTTGAAGAACATCTGTTTCTGCAATTTGTCAATTATGAATAAAGTTGCAGTAAACATTCACATACAGGTTTTGTGAATAAAAGTTGTCATTTTGGGTGAATAAATACCTAGTAGCAGCATTGCTGGGTTGTATGGTAAGTGTATGTTTAACTTAATAAGAAACTGCCAAACTGTTTTCCAGAAGGGCTGAGTCATTTTGCATCCCCTCCAGCAATGTGTAAGAGTTCCAGCTGCTCTGAATCCTCACTAGCATTTAGTACTATCATCATCCTCATTACAGGCAAGTAAATGGAGATTAAGAGATGTTTAAAAACTTGTGCAAGGTCAGAAATGTGTGTCAGGACTGAAATTTGAATGCAAATCCACTGGGTTCCAGATCCAGTTATTTTTCCACTGCAACTTTTCATAATAACAAATCTTGTTTGTTCATGTTTACTCATACATGGGGTCTTTAAGTTACTTTTTCAAGGAACATTTACTTCTGTTATCTCAACTAATCATTGTGAATGACTCTTATAAAGTAGATAGGAAACGGTGTCAAGATGGCACTGTAGGTGGACTCTGAAATCACCTCCTCCCATGGACACAACAAATTTACAACTACTCTTGGAACAATTACCCCCAAGAGAGAACTGAAAACTGGGTAAAAAGAACCCCTGCAACAAGGGACAGTGCTGACTAAGGAGAAAGAGGCAGAAATTTCTTTCTGGAGAGAAAAAGCCACCTTCCAGCTACCACACTTCACAGGCAGCTGGGAGCAATCCTAAGTTACGAAGCCTTCCCTGGAGGAGCAGGGGATCTGACCAGGGGAGCATTACCACTATAAGCAGCTTTTGGACAACTGAGACAAGTGTCACCATACCTGGCTTTGCTGGCTACTAACTACAGTGGGGAATACCCTTAGAAAAGTGATCAGACATGAGGGGAAAAAAGTCTTCTCTTAAAGGGCCAACTCACAAATTCACCCATTTCAGAAAGTAATCTAAAATCACCAGAAAGAAAGGTGCACAGTCCCGAGGTGAAAAGAGACTCACTTGACAGGCTGTGGGTGCATTTGGGTGAGAAGTGAGACCTCCGTAGGGACTGAGACTTTGGCAGCAGCCATTATTGTGGCCTAGTTCAGGTGTGCTGATACAGATGCTGGCAGACACCATTGGAGTTCTTCCCCTGGCCTGTTAGCCTGGGGATCTGCCGCACTGACTAGAGCACCA
>NW_025796074.1:0-1614 GCF_021613505.1 Equus quagga
TTTTCTCCTTTATTCTGTTAATGTGGTAAATTGTATTGATTGGTTTCTAAATATTAAACCAACCTTAAATTTCTAAGATAAAGACCACTCAGACATAATGTATTATCCTTTTTATATATTGATGGATTGTATTTGCTAATAGTTTAGGATTTTGTGTTATATTCATGAAGGATATTGATCTGTAGTTTTCTTAAGATATCTTTATCTGGTTTAAGTTTCAGTGTAATATTGGCCTCATAAAACGAGTTGGGAGTATTTACCTCCTCTTCCGTTTTCTTAAAGTTTGTGTAATATTGATATTATCTATCCATTACATGTTTGATAGAATTAACTAGGGAACCACCGGGGCTTGAGGTTTTCTTTGAGTAAAGGTTTTAACTTATGAATTCAATTTATTTAATTTATAGAGCTATTTAGGTCTTTTATTTCTTCTTGAATCAATGTTGGTAATTTGTCTTTTAAGGAATTTGTCCATGTCAACTAAGTTGTCAAATTTATTGGCATACGTTTGTTCATAGTAGTCCCTTATTAAGCTTTCAGTGACATGATCTGTAGTGATGTGCCCTACTTTACTCCTGATATTGGCAGTCTGCATCAACTGTCTTCTTTTTTGATCAGTCTGCTAGAAGCTTATTGAGTTTACAGACTTTCTTTTCATAAACAAGCTTTCAAATTCATTGGTTTTCTCTATTGTTTGTTGTTTTCCATTTCATTGATTTCTACTCTTTCTTATTTTCATCCCTCTCATTCTCTGGGTTAATTTATTCCTTTTTTTTAAGCTTCTAAGTGTGGAAGCAAGATCACTGATTTTAGAACTTTCTCATTTTCTAGTATAAGCATTTGAAATTATAAATTTTCACCTAGGCATTATTTAGTTTAATTCCACACATTTTGATATGTTGTATTTTTATTATCAAAAAGATTCAAAATAATTTCTAATTTTTCTTGTGAATTCTTCTTTGATCCATGTGTGATGTTAAATTTTCATATATTGGTCATTTTCTAGGTCTCTTTTTGCTTTTGACTTCTTATTTAATTCCGTGGTGGTCAGCAAACATAATTCATATGATTTCAATCCTTGTAAATTCATTGAGACTGCTTTTATGACCTAGCATATGCTCTATCATGGTGAATTCTCCATGTGCATTTTAAAAAAAGACTGTGCATTCTGCTATTGTTGAATGCAGTATTCTATAATATGAATTTCATCAAGTTGGTTGATAGCGTTGTTTGAGTCTTCCATATCCATACTGACTTCCCATCTACTTGTTCTAACAATTACTGAAAAATCAGTGTTGAAATTCCCAACTACAACTATAGATTTGTCTATTCTTTCAATTCTGTCAGTTTTTTCTTCATATATTTTTGAAGCTCTCTAATTGAGGGCATTCACATTTAAGATTTCTATGTCTTATTGATGAATAGACTATTTTATCATTATAAAATGTCCCTTCTCTATAATAATATTCTTTATTTTGATGCTTACTTTTGTGGATAGTACAGTTATTGTCTTCACATGTTCAGAATTTGCTATATATCTTTTATCCATGCATTTACTTTTAACCTATTTGTGTCTTTATATTTAAAATGTGTTTTTTGCAAACAATATATAAT
>NW_025796075.1:0-1614 GCF_021613505.1 Equus quagga
ATTATATATTGTTTGCAAAAAACACATTTTAAATATAAAGACACAAATAGGTTAAAAGTAAATGCATGGATAAAAGATATATAGCAAATTCTGAACATGTGAAGACAATAACTGTACTATCCACAAAAGTAAGCATCAAAATAAAGAATATTATTATAGAGAAGGGACATTTTATAATGATAAAATAGTCTATTCATCAATAAGACATAGAAATCTTAAATGTGAATGCCCTCAATTAGAGAGCTTCAAAAATATATGAAGAAAAAACTGACAGAATTGAAAGAATAGACAAATCTATAGTTGTAGTTGGGAATTTCAACACTGATTTTTCAGTAATTGTTAGAACAAGTAGATGGGAAGTCAGTATGGATATGGAAGACTCAAACAACGCTATCAACCAACTTGATGAAATTCATATTATAGAATACTGCATTCAACAATAGCAGAATGCACAGTCTTTTTTTAAAATGCACATGGAGAATTCACCATGATAGAGCATATGCTAGGTCATAAAAGCAGTCTCAATGAATTTACAAGGATTGAAATCATATGAATTATGTTTGCTGACCACCACGGAATTAAATAAGAAGTCAAAAGCAAAAAGAGACCTAGAAAATGACCAATATATGAAAATTTAACATCACACATGGATCAAAGAAGAATTCACAAGAAAAATTAGAAATTATTTTGAATCTTTTTGATAATAAAAATACAACATATCAAAATGTGTGGAATTAAACTAAATAATGCCTAGGTGAAAATTTATAATTTCAAATGCTTATACTAGAAAATGAGAAAGTTCTAAAATCAGTGATCTTGCTTCCACACTTAGAAGCTTAAAAAAAAGGAATAAATTAACCCAGAGAATGAGAGGGATGAAAATAAGAAAGAGTAGAAATCAATGAAATGGAAAACAACAAACAATAGAGAAAACCAATGAATTTGAAAGCTTGTTTATGAAAAGAAAGTCTGTAAACTCAATAAGCTTCTAGCAGACTGATCAAAAAAGAAGACAGTTGATGCAGACTGCCAATATCAGGAGTAAAGTAGGGCACATCACTACAGATCATGTCACTGAAAGCTTAATAAGGGACTACTATGAACAAACGTATGCCAATAAATTTGACAACTTAGTTGACATGGACAAATTCCTTAAAAGACAAATTACCAACATTGATTCAAGAAGAAATAAAAGACCTAAATAGCTCTATAAATTAAATAAATTGAATTCATAAGTTAAAACCTTTACTCAAAGAAAACCTCAAGCCCCGGTGGTTCCCTAGTTAATTCTATCAAACATGTAATGGATAGATAATATCAATATTACACAAACTTTAAGAAAACGGAAGAGGAGGTAAATACTCCCAACTCGTTTTATGAGGCCAATATTACACTGAAACTTAAACCAGATAAAGATATCTTAAGAAAACTACAGATCAATATCCTTCATGAATATAACACAAAATCCTAAACTATTAGCAAATACAATCCATCAATATATAAAAAGGATAATACATTATGTCTGAGTGGTCTTTATCTTAGAAATTTAAGGTTGGTTTAATATTTAGAAACCAATCAATACAATTTACCACATTAACAGAATAAAGGAGAAAA
>NW_025796076.1:0-2891 GCF_021613505.1 Equus quagga
CATATCCTGGGGTGGCCAATTTCAGGTCCCTACAAGGTCATCCCCCCTTCCTTCACAAATGCAAATATTTCTCGAAGAGCAAGCAAATTCCAGTCCTCAGAGCCTGCTTCTCATCTGCAGTTTTGAAAGTAACCAACCTAACATCCTCATCAATGACATTGGATGTTTAGCTGAAGAGACTTTTAAGGAACATGTTGAAGGTGCAGATTGGTTTCTCCTTGCTGCTAATAGAAAAATGTGAGAGGAGAGAGAGAAATTGGAGAAGGAATTGTTAGGCAAAAGGAGCCAGAACTTGAAGAGTTTGAACATCCTCAGCCTGACCATATTGCAAAAAATGTGAAAATTTGCTCTAGATAGAAGACCAAGGGCATGGTTTGACAATCAGTCCATAAAGAGATCACGGGTGTGACTCAGATCTAAACAGTGGTCTCAGCAGAAGCCAAGAACAGAGAGAATTTCTACCAATAGAAACACTGGCAGTTTGGGCTGAAGAGGAGAGCTGGAACAAAATGGAGGAAAGCTGTTCAACTTCTGGGATTCTACAGGTCAGAATATCAAAGCTGTTCAACTACAAACATGCATTATCCTTCAAAAAATGGAAAAAAATGATCCCAAAGGTGATTCATGATGAGGATTTTAGGCTGGTTAATTTTAAATCTGCAGATGAGAAGCAGGCTCCAAGGACTGGAGTTTGCTTGCCCTTTGTTGGAAAACATTTACATTTGCAAGGGGAACCTCCATCTGTAAAGATGCCTCCCTCTCTGTGCCAGGGGGAATGGGGATGACCTTATCTCTAGAAACTCTTAATGGGGAAGGCAAGGACTTAAGTTGGTTACTGTCTGGCAACCTCATGTAACTGATTTAGGGTGGTGGCTTCTGGCCTTTACTTAATCCGATTTGATTCTTATCTAAAAGTTGTGGGACCACCCAATGGCCAGACCCCACCTGCACTGATACCATTTTAACTTTTTTATAGGTACTTTCCTTTGTCTTATAAAGAGATGGCTCACATACCTATGCCTTAAATTTAGCCTTACTCTCCACCCATGTTTGCAGCAGCAGCGGCTCCTCCTGCCCGTGGGTCCTGTCCCCACGCAGCAGCCTGACTGCCCATGGGTGCTGTCCCCATGCTATTCCACACTATTCTCTAAATAAAAGAGCACTACTGCCAGATCTTGAGAGTCCAAGAAATCTTTCTTTCGACTCCTTGGCTCACCGACCCCGCATCATTTCAGACATCTGCAGGGCTGCCATTCCACCACAGGTCTGGAGGCGAGGCTGTCTGCTCCGAGGTTTCAGTTTGGGGTCACCTCCTTGCTCCCAGCAGGCCACACTGCTGCCACCCAGGGCCATGGAGTTGGAACTGCAGCCCAGGGCCCAGAAGGCAATGCTACCACCCCAATGGGCCCAGAAATTGGGTCTATCACCCCACTGAACCCAGAGGACAGAACATTGAACCAAAAAGGATTATTCTGAAGCCTTAAAATCTTATGGAATTTGCCCTTTTAGGTTTGGACTTGCCTGAACTTGTGACCTCTCTCTTCTTTTCGATTTCTCCCTTTTGGAACAGGATTGTCTATCCTATGCCTGTCCCACCATTGTATTTTGAAAGCAGATAACTTGTCTGATTTCACAGGTTCGCAGCTGGGGTGGAATTTTGCCTCAGGATAAATCTTACCTACAGTCTCACCCACATTTGCTTTAGATGATATTTAGATGAGATGCAGACTTAGAGTTGTGGCAGGTTAAGTCTTTTGGGCTGTTGGGATGGGGTCAGTGTATTTTGCATGTGAGGACAGGAATTTTGGAGGTCCAGGGAGCAGAATGTCGTAGACTGAATTGTGTTCCCTCAAAATTCATATGATGAAGTCTCAACCCTTTGAATGTAGCCATATTTGGAGATAAGGTCTTTAAAGAAGGGACTAAGTTAAAACTAGACCATTAAGGTGAGGCCCTAAGTCAATAAGACTGATTTCCTTATAAAAAGAGGAAGAGACACCAGGAGAGTGTGTGCATAGAAAAAAGGCCAAGTAAAGACACAGAAGCAGTCATTTGCAAATCAAGGAAGGAGTCATTTGCAAATCAAGGAGAGAGGTCTCACAAGAAATTAAACCTGTCAACACCTAGATCTTGGACTTTTAGCCTCCAGAACTGTGCAGAAATGAACTTCTGCTGTTTAAGCCACTCAATCTGTGGTATTTTGTTATGTCAGTCCTACCAAACTAATAGAAGCCCCTGCCTTGGTGGCAATGTTATGTGATACGGGGTTGGTGAGCTGAGGAGTTGAAAGAAAGATTTCTTGGACTCTCAAGATCTGGCAGTAGTGCTCTTTTATTTAGAGAATAGTGTGGAATAGCATGGGGACAGGGCCCATGGGCAGTCAGAGCCGCTGCTGCTGCCCTGAGTTGAGGGTTAGGGCTAATTTTATAAGGCATGGGTATGTGAGTCATCTCTTTACAAGACAAAGGAAAGAACATGAAAAAACGTTAAAATGGTATCAGTGCAGGTGGGGTCTGGTCATTGGGTGATCCCATGGCTTTTAGACAAGAATCAAATCGGATTAAGTAAAGGTTAGAAAGGTTAGAAGCCACCACCCTAAATCAGTTACATGAGATTGCCAGACAGCAACCAACTTAAGTTCTTGCCTTCCCCATTAAGAGTTTCTAGGGACAAGGTCATCTCTCTTCTTCTTCCTGGTACAGAGAGGGAGGCACCTTTTACAGATAGAGATTGACCTTATAAATGTAAATGTGTCCCAACAAGGGCAAGTTCCGTTCCCCAGAGCCTCCCTCCCTGTCCCAGTTTATCAGAAGCAATCAGCCCCAAACAATCCCGATGCCAAAGAGACATATCCTGGGGTGGCCAATTTCAGGTCCCTACAAGGTCATCCC
>NW_025796077.1:0-2891 GCF_021613505.1 Equus quagga
GGGATGACCTTGTAGGGACCTGAAATTGGCCACCCCAGGATATGTCTCTTTGGCATCGGGATTGTTTGGGGCTGATTGCTTCTGATAAACTGGGACAGGGAGGGAGGCTCTGGGGAACGGAACTTGCCCTTGTTGGGACACATTTACATTTATAAGGTCAATCTCTATCTGTAAAAGGTGCCTCCCTCTCTGTACCAGGAAGAAGAAGAGAGATGACCTTGTCCCTAGAAACTCTTAATGGGGAAGGCAAGAACTTAAGTTGGTTGCTGTCTGGCAATCTCATGTAACTGATTTAGGGTGGTGGCTTCTAACCTTTCTAACCTTTACTTAATCCGATTTGATTCTTGTCTAAAAGCCATGGGATCACCCAATGACCAGACCCCACCTGCACTGATACCATTTTAACGTTTTTTCATGTTCTTTCCTTTGTCTTGTAAAGAGATGACTCACATACCCATGCCTTATAAAATTAGCCCTAACCCTCAACTCAGGGCAGCAGCAGCGGCTCTGACTGCCCATGGGCCCTGTCCCCATGCTATTCCACACTATTCTCTAAATAAAAGAGCACTACTGCCAGATCTTGAGAGTCCAAGAAATCTTTCTTTCAACTCCTCAGCTCACCAACCCCGTATCACATAACATTGCCACCAAGGCAGGGGCTTCTATTAGTTTGGTAGGACTGACATAACAAAATACCACAGATTGAGTGGCTTAAACAGCAGAAGTTCATTTCTGCACAGTTCTGGAGGCTAAAAGTCCAAGATCTAGGTGTTGACAGGTTTAATTTCTTGTGAGACCTCTCTCCTTGATTTGCAAATGACTCCTTCCTTGATTTGCAAATGACTGCTTCTGTGTCTTTACTTGGCCTTTTTTCTATGCACACACTCTCCTGGTGTCTCTTCCTCTTTTTATAAGGAAATCAGTCTTATTGACTTAGGGCCTCACCTTAATGGTCTAGTTTTAACTTAGTCCCTTCTTTAAAGACCTTATCTCCAAATATGGCTACATTCAAAGGGTTGAGACTTCATCATATGAATTTTGAGGGAACACAATTCAGTCTACGACATTCTGCTCCCTGGACCTCCAAAATTCCTGTCCTCACATGCAAAATACACTGACCCCATCCCAACAGCCCAAAAGACTTAACCTGCCACAACTCTAAGTCTGCATCTCATCTAAATATCATCTAAAGCAAATGTGGGTGAGACTGTAGGTAAGATTTATCCTGAGGCAAAATTCCACCCCAGCTGCGAACCTGTGAAATCAGACAAGTTATCTGCTTTCAAAATACAATGGTGGGACAGGCATAGGATAGACAATCCTGTTCCAAAAGGGAGAAATCGAAAAGAAGAGAGAGGTCACAAGTTCAGGCAAGTCCAAACCTAAAAGGGCAAATTCCATAAGATTTTAAGGCTTCAGAATAATCCTTTTTGGTTCAATGTTCTGTCCTCTGGGTTCAGTGGGGTGATAGACCCAATTTCTGGGCCCATTGGGGTGGTAGCATTGCCTTCTGGGCCCTGGGCTGCAGTTCCAACTCCATGGCCCTGGGTGGCAGCAGTGTGGCCTGCTGGGAGCAAGGAGGTGACCCCAAACTGAAACCTCGGAGCAGACAGCCTCGCCTCCAGACCTGTGGTGGAATGGCAGCCCTGCAGATGTCTGAAATGATGCGGGGTCGGTGAGCCAAGGAGTCGAAAGAAAGATTTCTTGGACTCTCAAGATCTGGCAGTAGTGCTCTTTTATTTAGAGAATAGTGTGGAATAGCATGGGGACAGCACCCATGGGCAGTCAGGCTGCTGCGTGGGGACAGGACCCACGGGCAGGAGGAGCCGCTGCTGCTGCAAACATGGGTGGAGAGTAAGGCTAAATTTAAGGCATAGGTATGTGAGCCATCTCTTTATAAGACAAAGGAAAGTACCTATAAAAAAGTTAAAATGGTATCAGTGCAGGTGGGGTCTGGCCATTGGGTGGTCCCACAACTTTTAGATAAGAATCAAATCGGATTAAGTAAAGGCCAGAAGCCACCACCCTAAATCAGTTACATGAGGTTGCCAGACAGTAACCAACTTAAGTCCTTGCCTTCCCCATTAAGAGTTTCTAGAGATAAGGTCATCCCCATTCCCCCTGGCACAGAGAGGGAGGCATCTTTACAGATGGAGGTTCCCCTTGCAAATGTAAATGTTTTCCAACAAAGGGCAAGCAAACTCCAGTCCTTGGAGCCTGCTTCTCATCTGCAGATTTAAAATTAACCAGCCTAAAATCCTCATCATGAATCACCTTTGGGATCATTTTTTTCCATTTTTTGAAGGATAATGCATGTTTGTAGTTGAACAGCTTTGATATTCTGACCTGTAGAATCCCAGAAGTTGAACAGCTTTCCTCCATTTTGTTCCAGCTCTCCTCTTCAGCCCAAACTGCCAGTGTTTCTATTGGTAGAAATTCTCTCTGTTCTTGGCTTCTGCTGAGACCACTGTTTAGATCTGAGTCACACCCGTGATCTCTTTATGGACTGATTGTCAAACCATGCCCTTGGTCTTCTATCTAGAGCAAATTTTCACATTTTTTGCAATATGGTCAGGCTGAGGATGTTCAAACTCTTCAAGTTCTGGCTCCTTTTGCCTAACAATTCCTTCTCCAATTTCTCTCTCTCCTCTCACATTTTTCTATTAGCAGCAAGGAGAAACCAATCTGCACCTTCAACATGTTCCTTAAAAGTCTCTTCAGCTAAACATCCAATGTCATTGATGAGGATGTTAGGTTGGTTACTTTCAAAACTGCAGATGAGAAGCAGGCTCTGAGGACTGGAATTTGCTTGCTCTTCGAGAAATATTTGCATTTGTGAAGGAAGGGGGGATGACCTTGTAGGGACCTGAAATTGGCCACCCCAGGATATG
>NW_025796078.1:0-1592 GCF_021613505.1 Equus quagga
CCTTTGTGTGTCCTCAATAGACTTTAATTAGTATTTATGATAAAAAAAATAAATGCCCTGATACACGCTAATCTTGTGGCTTCATGGGAGTACCTCTTTTACCCATCATAAAATAATTTAATCTCTATTGACATATCAAGATGTCGTTGTGTATGACTTTTAATATTCTAGAGGGTGCGAGGGAAAGGAAGAGGGAATTGGGGAACAGACATTCTAAGCCAACACTTATCCATGTGTAAGGAGGGTATTTCGGGTTCCCAATGAACGTATTTTCAGCAATTCTCAGTCAGGGCAAATGAGGAAGTGTTTCCTTTGACAGAAGTAGGTTTAAGTGAAAGGACTTGTGAAAGGGCGGGACCTTTGAAGGAATTAAAGCAGGTGTGAACTCACAGTCAGAGTTCCAGCTGCCTAAGAAGACCAGAAGACACCCGAGTTGTCACTGAGCTTTGGTGCCAGGAAGAATGGACAAGATCCTGGGAGCATCAAGTTTACTTCTATGGCTTCAACTAGGCTGTGAGTTGTGGAGGAGAAACCCCAGGATACGTTGTTAATTTGGGGGAATGAGAAATTTGGTTTATGGACAAACTCATGCAAGTAGAAACTTTAAGAAGGAATAATAATTTTGGGGGCCTAATGAATTTTGTTATCTTTTTAAGCAGGGGTGAGTGGCCAACAGAAGGAAAAAGGTGACCAGCAGCAGGTGAAACAGAGCCCTCAATCTTTGGTCATCCAGGAAGGAGAGATTTCAATTCTGAACTGCACTTATGTGGACAGTACATTTGACTATTTCCCATGGTACCGGCAATACCCCGGTGAAGGCCCTGCATTCCTGATAGCCATACGTTCAGTGAGGAATGAAATAGAAGGTGGAAGATTCACAGTTTTCTTCAATAAAAGTACCAAACAGTTCTCATTGACGATCACGGCTTCCCAGCCTGGAGACTCCGCCACCTACTTCTGTGCAGCAAGTCCACAGTGCTCTGCAGGCACCTGCAGCCCGTACCCAAACCTGCAGCTGAGGCTCCAGCCAAACCCTGCCATGTAGATGCAATGTTCACTCACACACATAATCTGTTTGGCCAAAAAAATCTTAATACACTTAAAAGAACTGACATTATACAGAATTTATTCTCTAACCAAAATGCAATTGATTTAGAAAACCAATTGCAAAAAGATGCCTCTAAAAACTCCCAAATATTTGTAATTTAAGCACTAAACTTTAAAATAGCTCATAGGTCAAAGAAGCAATTACAATGGCTGTTACAAAATATTTTTAAAGAAAATATAATGAAAACACATACATATAGTTATATAGGGGATGCAGCTAAAATAGTACACATAAGGAAATTTATCATTTTGAATACTTATATTACCAAAGAAGAAAGGTTGAAATATAATGATGTAGGTTTTCAACAAAAGAAAATAGAAAAAGAACACATTAAACTCAATGCAAGCTAAGAAATAGCAATAATAATAAAAGTCAATTTGGTGAAATAGAAAACAAACAATAGGAATAATCAACAAATTACAAAATTAATTTTCTTAATACAATTAATAAATTGATATAATTCTAACTAGAATTATCAAGGGGA
>NW_025796079.1:0-1639 GCF_021613505.1 Equus quagga
CCTTTGTGTGTCCTCAATAGACTTTAATTAGTATTTATGATAAAAAATAAATGCCCCGATACACGCTAATCTTGTGGCTTCATGGGAGTATCTTTTTTACCCATCATAAAATAATTTAATCTCTATTGACACATCAAGATGTCGTAGTGTATGACTTTTAATATTCTAGAGGGTGTGAGGGAGAGGAAGAGGTAATTGGGGAAGAGACATTCTAAGCCAACACTTATCCATGTGTAAGGAGGGTATTTCGGGTTCCCAATGAACGTATTTTCAGCAATTCTCAGTCAGGGCAAATGAGGAAGTGCTTCCTTTGACAGAAGTAGGTTTAAGTGAAAGGACTTGTGAAAGGGCGGGGCCTGTTGAAAAAATTAAAGCAGGTGTGAACTCAGAGTCAGAGTTCCAGCTGCCTAAGAAGACCAGAAGACACCCGAGTTGTCACTGAGCTTTGGTGCCAGGAGGAATGGACAAGATCCTGGGAGCATCGTTTACTTCTATGGCTTCAACTAGGCTGTGAGTTGTGGAGGAGAAGTCCCAGGATATGGTGTTAATTTGAGGGAATGAGAAATTTAGTTTATGGACAAACTCACGCAAGAAGAAACTTTAAGAAGGAATAATAAATTTGGGGGCCTAATGACTTTTGTTATCTTTTTAAGCAGGGGTGAGTGGCCAACAGAAGGACAAAGGTGACCAGCAGCAGGTGAAACAGAGCCCTCAATCTCTGATCATCCAGGAAGGAGAGATTTCAACTCTGAACTCTACTTATGTGGACAGTACATTTGACTATTTCCCATGGTACCGGCAATACCCCGGTGAAGGGCCTGCATTGCTGATAGCCACACGTTCAGTGAGGAATAAAACAGAAGGTGGAAGATTCACAGTTTTCTTCAATAAAAGTGCCAAACAGTTCTCGTTGACCATCAAGACTTCCCAGCCTGGAGACTCTGCCACCTACTTCTGTGCAGCAAGTGCACAGTGCTCTGCAGGCACCTGCAGCCCGTACCCAAACCTGCAGCTGAGGCTCCAGCCAAACCCTGCCATGTAGATGCAATACTCACACACACACACATAATCTGTTTGGCGAAAAAAGTCTTAATACACTTAAAAGAACTGAAATTATACAGAATTTATTCTCTAACCAAAATGCAATTGATTTAGAAAACCAGTTGCAAAAAGATGCCTCTAAAAACTCCCAAATATTTGTAATTTAAGCACTAAACTTTAAAATAACCCATAGGTCAAAGAAGCAATTACAATCGCTGTTACAAAATATTTTTAAAGAAAATATAATGAAAACACATACATATAGGTATATATGGGATGCAGCTAAAATAGTACACATAAGGAAATTTATCATTTTGAATACTTATATTACCAAAGAAGAAAGGTTGACATATAATGATGTAGGTTTTCAACAAAAGAAAATAGAAAAAGAACACATTAAACTCAATGCAAGCTAAGAAATAGCAATAATAATAAAAGTCAATTTGGTGAAATAGGAAACAAACAATAGGAATAATCAACAAGTTAAAAAATTAATTTTCTTAATACAATTAAGAAATTGATATAATTCTAACTAGAATTATCAAGGGGATGAAAGAGAGAACACATAAATTACAAATATAAGCAATAAAAAAGAAAA
>NW_025796080.1:0-1150 GCF_021613505.1 Equus quagga
TCTTATAATGTATGTTGTGGAGCAGAACTCCTTTATTATTATTATTAATTAATTAAAAATTTTTTTTTTTTGCTGAGGAAGATTCACCCTGAGCTAACATCTGTTGTCAATCTTCCTCTTTTTACTTGAGGAAGATTTGCCCTGTGCTAACATCTGTGCCAGTCTTCCTCTATTTTGTATGTGAGTCACTGCCACAGAATGGCCACCAATGACTGGTGTAGGTCTGTGCCTGGATACAGGACCTGGGCTGCTGAAGTGGGGCATACCAAACTTAACCACTAGGTCACCTGGCTGGCCCTATTATTACTACTTTTAATGGTCACATTTGTCAGTCTCTTTATGACAATTATGAGGAAGCTCTCATATATTGACAAGAGCATAGATGTATCAACAGCAGGTTCTTGTCCAGAGTCTATCTCTTAAATTTTGTAAGACACTGGACAAGTCAAGTCACTGAAGTTTCTTCAACCTGTTTCCTCATCTGTGGGTGGTGATGGACTCATACACTACATAGATAAGAAGTAAATGAGAAAAGCTGTATCTAAGTGCTCAGGAAATTGTAGAATATTATGCAAATGCTAGCTATTATTAACTGATTTTTGCTTCAAGTATTGATAAATTACATATGGCAGAAAATACTTTGAATCATAGTCACGGGCTAAACTTTAAGAAGTCTTAGTATGAGAGTGTTTTTGAAACCATAAACTTTATCTCAGAGACATTAGGAATTAGAAGGAAAGGGACCTTAGAGTTCCTCTGAGCCAACTCCTTCATTTTACCACCACCAGCAGCCTGAAGTCAGAGGGAAGTGACTTGCATACAGTAACAGTGGGAGAAGTGGAAGCAGAATCAGGACTCAGGTCTTCTTAATCTAATTTCAGGATCTTTCCATTTATTCCACCAGACTGCATTTGTCATCACCACTACCACCACCATCATTATCATTATGACCAACATTAAATTTAAGCAACTGTTTTAAGTAAGGTTTTAATGCTGTAGACAGAGCAGCTCACATCTGTTTCTCTTTTTCAAATGAAGGAATTGGATCAGATGATTTCTGTGGTCCCTACAATCTCTAAACGCTAATAAAGCAGTATTTTCAATGACATCCTTAGTAGTCATGGAACCAAGGTAGGGGGAAGAGGTAGGA
>NW_025796081.1:0-1150 GCF_021613505.1 Equus quagga
TCCTACCTCTTCCCCCTACCTTGGTTCCATGACTACTAAGGATGTCATTGAAAATACTGCTTTATTAGCGTTTAGAGATTGTAGGGACCACAGAAATCATCTGATCCAATTCCTTCATTTGAAAAAGAGAAACAGATGTGAGCTGCTCTGTCTACAGCATTAAAACCTTACTTAAAACAGTTGCTTAAATTTAATGTTGGTCATAATGATAATGATGGTGGTGGTAGTGGTGATGACAAATGCAGTCTGGTGGAATAAATGGAAAGATCCTGAAATTAGATTAAGAAGACCTGAGTCCTGATTCTGCTTCCACTTCTCCCACTGTTACTGTATGCAAGTCACTTCCCTCTGACTTCAGGCTGCTGGTGGTGGTAAAATGAAGGAGTTGGCTCAGAGGAACTCTAAGGTCCCTTTCCTTCTAATTCCTAATGTCTCTGAGATAAAGTTTATGGTTTCAAAAACACTCTCATACTAAGACTTCTTAAAGTTTAGCCCGTGACTATGATTCAAAGTATTTTCTGCCATATGTAATTTATCAATACTTGAAGCAAAAATCAGTTAATAATAGCTAGCATTTGCATAATATTCTACAATTTCCTGAGCACTTAGATACAGCTTTTCTCATTTACTTCTTATCTATGTAGTGTATGAGTCCATCACCACCCACAGATGAGGAAACAGGTTGAAGAAACTTCAGTGACTTGACTTGTCCAGTGTCTTACAAAATTTAAGAGATAGACTCTGGACAAGAACCTGCTGTTGATACATCTATGCTCTTGTCAATATATGAGAGCTTCCTCATAATTGTCATAAAGAGACTGACAAATGTGACCATTAAAAGTAGTAATAATAGGGCCAGCCAGGTGACCTAGTGGTTAAGTTTGGTATGCCCCACTTCAGCAGCCCAGGTCCTGTATCCAGGCACAGACCTACACCAGTCATTGGTGGCCATTCTGTGGCAGTGACTCACATACAAAATAGAGGAAGACTGGCACAGATGTTAGCACAGGGCAAATCTTCCTCAAGTAAAAAGAGGAAGATTGACAACAGATGTTAGCTCAGGGTGAATCTTCCTCAGCAAAAAAAAAAAATTTTTAATTAATTAATAATAATAATAAAGGAGTTCTGCTCCACAACATACATTATAAGA
>NW_025796082.1:0-2360 GCF_021613505.1 Equus quagga
CTTGTGAGATTTCAGTTGTACATTTTTGTTAGTCATGTTGTGGGTACACCACTTCCCCCTCCGTACCCTCCCCCCACCCCCCCTTTTCCCTGGTAACCACCGATCAGATCTCCTTCTCAATATACTAATTTCCACCTATGAGTGGAGTCATATAGAGTTCGTCTTTCTCTGACTGACTTATTTCGCTTAACATAATGCCCTCGAGGTCCATCCACGTTGTTGTGAATGGGCCAATTTCGTCTTTTTTTTTGGCTGAGTAGTATTCCATTGTGTATATATACCACATCTTCTTTATCCAATCATCAGTTTCTGGGCATGTAGGCTGGTTCCACGTCTTGGCTATTGTAAATAATGCTGCGATGAACATAGGGGTGCAACGGACTCTTGAGATTTCTGATATCAGGTTCTTAGGATAGATACCCAGTAATGGGATGGCTGGGTCATAGGGTATTTCTATTTTTAACTTTTTGAGAAATCTCCATACTGTTTTCCATAGTGGCTGTACCAGTTTGCATTCCCACCAACAGTGTATGAGGGTTCCTCTTTCTCCACAACCTCTCCAACATTTGTCGTTCTTGGTTTTGGATGTTTTTGCCAATCTAACGGGGGTAAGGTGATATCTTAGTGTAGTTTTGATTTGCATTTCCCTGATGATTAGCGATGATGAACATCTTTTCATGTGTCTATCGGCCATATTCATATCTTCTTTTGAGAAATGTCTGTTCATGTCCTCTGCCCATTTTTTGATCGGGTTGTTTGTTTTTTTGTTGTTAAGCAGTGTGAGTTCTTTGTATATTATGGAGATTAACCCTTTGTCGGATAGGTGGCTTGTAAATATTTTTTCCCAATTAGTGAGCTGTTTTTTTGTTTCAATTCTGTTTTCCCTTGCCTTGAAGAAGCTCTTTAGTCTGATGAAGTCCCATTTGTTTATTCTTTCTATTGTTTCCCTCAACTGAGGAGTTACAGTGTCCGAAAAGATTCTTTTGAAACTGATGTCAAAGAGTGTACTGCCTATATTCTCTTCCAAAAGACTTATTGTCTCAGGCCTAATCTTTAGGTCTTTGATCCATTTTGAGTTTATTTTGGTGTGTGGTGAAAAAGAATGGTCAATTTTCAATCTTTTGCATGTGGCTGTCCAGTTTTCCCAGCACCATTTGTTGAAGAGACTTTCTTTTCTCCATTGTAGGCCCTCTGCTCCTTTGTCGAAGATTAGCTGTCCATAGATGTGTGGTTTTATCTCTGGGCTTTCAATTCTGTTCCATTGATCTGTGGACCTGTTTTTGTACCAGTACCATGCTGTTTTGATCACTGTAGCTTTGTAGTATATTTTGAAATCGGGGATTGTGATTCCGCCGGCTTTGTTTTTCTTGCTCAGGATTGCTTTAGCAATTCGCGGTCTTTTGTTCCCCCATATGAATTTTAGGATTGTTTGTTCAATTTCTGTGAAGAATGTTCTTGGGATTCTGATTGGGATAGCATTGAATCTGTATATTGCTTTAGGTAGTATGGACATTTTAACTATGTTTATTCTTCCAATCCATGTGCAAGGAATGTTTTTCCATCTCTTTATGTCATCGCCTATTTCTTTCAAGAAAGTCTTGTAGTTTTCATTGTATAGATCCTTCACTTCCTTGGTTAAGTTTATCCCAAGGTATTTTATTCTTTTCGTTGCGATTGTGAATGGGATAGAGTTCTTGAGTTCTTTTTCTGTTAGTTTATTGTTAGTGTATAGAAATGCTACTGATTTATGCACGTTAATTTTATACCCTGCTACTTTGCAGTAGTTGTTGATTATTTCTAATAGTTTTTCTGTGGATTCTTTGGGGTTTTCTATGTATAGGATCATGTCGTCTGCAAACAACGAGAGTTTTACTTCTTCGTTACCTATTTGGATTCCTTTTATTTCTTTTTCCTGCCGAATTGCTCTGGCCAGCACCTCCAGTACTATGTTGAATAGGAGTGGTGAAAGTGGGCACCCTTGTCTTGTTCCTGTCCTCAGAGGGATGGCTTTCAGCTTTTGTCCATTGAGTATGATGTTGGCTGTGGGTCTATCATATATGGCCTTTATTATGTTGAGGTACTTTCCTTCTATACCCATTTTACTGAGGGTTTTTATCATAAATGGGTGTTGGATCTTGTCGAATGCTTTCTCTGCATCTATTGAGATGATCATGTGGTTTTTGTTTTTCATTTTGTTGATGTAGTGTATCACGTTGATTGACTTGCGGATGTTGAACCATCCCTGTGTCCCTGGTATAAATCCCACTTGATCATGGTGTATAATCTTTTTGATGTATTGCTGTAATCGGTCTGCCAAAATTTTGTTGAGGATTTTTGCATCTATGTTCATCAGTGATATC
>NW_025796083.1:0-2360 GCF_021613505.1 Equus quagga
GATATCACTGATGAACATAGATGCAAAAATCCTCAACAAAATTTTGGCAGACCGATTACAGCAATACATCAAAAAGATTATACACCATGATCAAGTGGGATTTATACCAGGGACACAGGGATGGTTCAACATCCGCAAGTCAATCAACGTGATACACTACATCAACAAAATGAAAAACAAAAACCACATGATCATCTCAATAGATGCAGAGAAAGCATTCGACAAGATCCAACACCCATTTATGATAAAAACCCTCAGTAAAATGGGTATAGAAGGAAAGTACCTCAACATAATAAAGGCCATATATGATAGACCCACAGCCAACATCATACTCAATGGACAAAAGCTGAAAGCCATCCCTCTGAGGACAGGAACAAGACAAGGGTGCCCACTTTCACCACTCCTATTCAACATAGTACTGGAGGTGCTGGCCAGAGCAATTCGGCAGGAAAAAGAAATAAAAGGAATCCAAATAGGTAACGAAGAAGTAAAACTCTCGTTGTTTGCAGACGACATGATCCTATACATAGAAAACCCCAAAGAATCCACAGAAAAACTATTAGAAATAATCAACAACTACTGCAAAGTAGCAGGGTATAAAATTAACGTGCATAAATCAGTAGCATTTCTATACACTAACAATAAACTAACAGAAAAAGAACTCAAGAACTCTATCCCATTCACAATCGCAACGAAAAGAATAAAATACCTTGGGATAAACTTAACCAAGGAAGTGAAGGATCTATACAATGAAAACTACAAGACTTTCTTGAAAGAAATAGGCGATGACATAAAGAGATGGAAAAACATTCCTTGCACATGGATTGGAAGAATAAACATAGTTAAAATGTCCATACTACCTAAAGCAATATACAGATTCAATGCTATCCCAATCAGAATCCCAAGAACATTCTTCACAGAAATTGAACAAACAATCCTAAAATTCATATGGGGGAACAAAAGACCGCGAATTGCTAAAGCAATCCTGAGCAAGAAAAACAAAGCCGGCGGAATCACAATCCCCGATTTCAAAATATACTACAAAGCTACAGTGATCAAAACAGCATGGTACTGGTACAAAAACAGGTCCACAGATCAATGGAACAGAATTGAAAGCCCAGAGATAAAACCACACATCTATGGACAGCTAATCTTCGACAAAGGAGCAGAGGGCCTACAATGGAGAAAAGAAAGTCTCTTCAACAAATGGTGCTGGGAAAACTGGACAGCCACATGCAAAAGATTGAAAATTGACCATTCTTTTTCACCACACACCAAAATAAACTCAAAATGGATCAAAGACCTAAAGATTAGGCCTGAGACAATAAGTCTTTTGGAAGAGAATATAGGCAGTACACTCTTTGACATCAGTTTCAAAAGAATCTTTTCGGACACTGTAACTCCTCAGTTGAGGGAAACAATAGAAAGAATAAACAAATGGGACTTCATCAGACTAAAGAGCTTCTTCAAGGCAAGGGAAAACAGAATTGAAACAAAAAAACAGCTCACTAATTGGGAAAAAATATTTACAAGCCACCTATCCGACAAAGGGTTAATCTCCATAATATACAAAGAACTCACACTGCTTAACAACAAAAAAACAAACAACCCGATCAAAAAATGGGCAGAGGACATGAACAGACATTTCTCAAAAGAAGATATGAATATGGCCGATAGACACATGAAAAGATGTTCATCATCGCTAATCATCAGGGAAATGCAAATCAAAACTACACTAAGATATCACCTTACCCCCGTTAGATTGGCAAAAACATCCAAAACCAAGAACGACAAATGTTGGAGAGGTTGTGGAGAAAGAGGAACCCTCATACACTGTTGGTGGGAATGCAAACTGGTACAGCCACTATGGAAAACAGTATGGAGATTTCTCAAAAAGTTAAAAATAGAAATACCCTATGACCCAGCCATCCCATTACTGGGTATCTATCCTAAGAACCTGATATCAGAAATCTCAAGAGTCCGTTGCACCCCTATGTTCATCGCAGCATTATTTACAATAGCCAAGACGTGGAACCAGCCTACATGCCCAGAAACTGATGATTGGATAAAGAAGATGTGGTATATATACACAATGGAATACTACTCAGCCAAAAAAAAAGACGAAATTGGCCCATTCACAACAACGTGGATGGACCTCGAGGGCATTATGTTAAGCGAAATAAGTCAGTCAGAGAAAGACGAACTCTATATGACTCCACTCATAGGTGGAAATTAGTATATTGAGAAGGAGATCTGATCGGTGGTTACCAGGGAAAAGGGGGGGTGGGGGGAGGGTACGGAGGGGGAAGTGGTGTACCCACAACATGACTAACAAAAATGTACAACTGAAATCTCACAAG
>NW_025796084.1:0-9884 GCF_021613505.1 Equus quagga
CAAAAATGTACAACTGAAATCTCACAAGCTTGTAATCTATCATAACACTAATAAAAAAAAAAAGATGGAAGGCATACAGAGACTGTCAAAGACTTGAAAAATATTTGAAGGTAATGGGATAATTTGCAGTCATCTTCATATATCCTAAAGGAAGTGAAGAGAGAGACATTATTTTTTGTATGGTGTTTGAAAGATTTAAGAATATACCCTTTAATAACTGTGAGGAAAGATATTCTAACATTTCCATTATTAGAAATGGAATGAGCTACTTGCTCTTAGTCATAAAATACATACAACCATAAACCAGATGAAAATCCAAGTTCAGGGACACTGGAGACAAGATTTCCTGAATTGATTTTAGGATAAGTACAAAATTCACACTCTTTCATCACTCTCCATCTTTAGTTCTTTTAATCTTCGTCCCCTGCTACGGAACATTTGGCTTCAGTACGTATTCAGTTCCTAGAATATGTCATGTTTTCTCAGGTGTCTGCCTTTTCATTTGTTCTTCTTTTCACCGTGAAGTGGTCAACAACCTGTCTCACTGCTGTCTGGTAATTTTTTTTTTTCTTTCCAAACCTCATTTAAAGTGACATTATCATGGAAAAATTCTCCAATTCTTTGTCACTAATTGGATGTTTTAACTACATGCTCAGAATACTCTCATTTCTAAACAGCACATTTTCAGACTGAGTTACATTGTAAGCCAGATGATGGACCATATCAGGCTTATTCTCCTCTGTGTTCAAAGAAGCTAGCACAGTGTTTCGTACACTATAGGAAGATAAAAAATATTTTATGAAAAATTCAAAAAGTGAATGTATCCCTGCATTTTCACCATGATTGCTTCCAGATCTAATAGTCTCAAATCACAAGTGTGAGATGAGCACAATCAATCTTTCTTCTTCCTGAAAATTTCAATGCCAAATTTTATTTGCAACTTGTTCTCTTTGACTCAGATGACAATGGCACTAATGTTGGTGTTGGGAGTCACAGGAACCTAGCATTCTGCTATCTTTAGTGCTGAGAGGGCAGGCACAGCCCCAGGTCCGAGAGTCACTTTTGAAGCTGTTTTTCATCACAGATCAGCATCTCCAACTGTAAATTTTTAGTTTGTGTTTCTTCAGCTTCAGAGTATCAAACATCTTCACCGTTCATAGCCCCACGAGCAATTCTGATTGCTATGCTAAAAGGGTTTGTCCTTGATTTAGAGATGTCACTTTCCACAGTTTCAGGCATCTGTGGTCAACTATGGTCTGAAAATATTAAATGAAAAGTCCCCAAAATAAATAATTCGTAAGTTTTCAATTGCATGAGGTTCTGAGTAACCTGATGAAATCTCATGCTATCCTGCTCCATCTTGCCCTGGAACATGAGTCATCCCTTTGTCCTGTATATTCATGCTGTGTATGTTGCTTGCCTGTTAGTCACTTAGTAGCCTTCTTGGTTATCAGATTGACTGTCATGGTATTGCAGTACTTGTGTTCAAGTAAGCCTTATTTTATTTAATAATGGCCCTAATGAACAACAGTGGTGATACTGGCAATTTGGATATGCCAAGAGAAGCTGTAAAGGGCTTCTCTTAAGTGAAAAAGTGCAAGTTCTCAACTTAATAAGTAAAGAAAAAAATCACAAGCTGAGTTAACTAAAATCTACTGTACCTTTTGTTATAGTATATTGTTATAATTGTTCCATTTTATTATTAGTTAATCTCTTACTGTGCTGAATTTATAAATTAAACTTTGTATGTATAAAAAGAAATCACAGTACATATAGGATTAGGTACTATCCATGGTTAGGAATCCAGTGGTGGTCTTGGAATATATCCTCCACAGAGAAAGAGGGGTTACTGTAGTAAATTTCAGAACGTTCTAATCTTGTATAGGTAGTGGGTTAATTATTTATAAAGTTAGTATGAAGTTTAAAAGATAAAAGGGGTAAAAATAACTATAAATGCAATGATTTGTTAGCTATACACAAGATAAAAAGATGTAAATGGTGACATGAAAAACATATAATAGGAGGTAGGAAAAATGTATAGCTTTAGAGTGAGTTCAAATTTAAGTTGCTATCAACTTAACAATAAACTTGTAAGTATGTGGTGTTTTTTGTAAGCCTCATGTTAACTGTGAAGCAAAAACCTATAGTACATACTCAAAGGATAAAGAGAATGAATCTAAAATACCACTACAAAGAAAGAGAGCAAGAGAAAAAGAAAAGAACTAAGAAACTACAAAACAGGTAGAAAACAATTAATTAAATGACAATAATTACATATCTATTAATAATTACTTTAAATGTAAATGGACAAAACTCTCCAATCAAAAGACATTGAATGGTGACTGATTAGAAAACAACCCCATCTATAAGCTGCCTGCAAGGGGCTCATTTCAGGTGTAAGGACACACACAGGCTGAAAACAAAGGGATGGAAAAAGATATTCTATACAAATGGAAACCAAAGGAAAGCTTGGGTAGCTATACTTATACCAGACAAAATAGTCTTTAAGACAAGAACTGAATAAAAGACAGAGAGTCATTACACAATGATAAAGGAGTCAATTCAACAAGAGGATATAACAGCTAATATCATACTCAATGGTGAAACACTGAAAGCTTTACCTCTGAGATCTGGAACAAGATGAGGCCGCCCACTTTTGCCACTTTTATTCAACATAGTACTGGAAGTCTTAGCCAGAGCAACTAAGCAAGAAAAAGAAATAAAGGCATTCAAACCAGAAAAGAAGATAAAAAACTCACTATTTGCAGATGACATGATATTATATATAGAAAATCCTAAAGCCTCCACCAGAAAATTGTTAGAAATCATCAACAAATTCACTAAAGTTACAGGCTATAAAATCTATATACAAAAATCTGTTCTACTTCTATAAACTAATAATAAACTATCACAACCAGAAATTAAGAGAACAATCCCATTTACAATGGTGTCAAAAACAAAATACCTTGGAATAAATTTAAATGAGGAGGTGAAAGTCTGTACAAGAGTCCCCCTTATCCACAATTTTACTTTCCACAGTTCCAGTTACCCATGGTCAACTGCAGTCCAAAAATATTAAATAGAAAATTCCATAAATAAACAATTCATATGTTCTAAGTTGCATGCCATTCTAGACATCATGATGAAATCTCTCATGCCATCCCATTCCATCCACACTGAATACGCTACCCAACTATTACTCTCTTAGTATTCATCTTGGTTCTCAGACTGGCTGTCATAGTATCACAGGGCTTGTGTTCAAGTACACCTCATTTTACTTAATAATGGCCCTAAAGTGAAGGAGGAGTGATGCTGGTAAATTGGATATGCCTAAGAGAAGTTATTAATCTCTTACTGTGCATAAGTTATAAATTAAACTTTATCATAGGTATGTATATATAGAAAAAAACATAGTATATAGGGTTTGGTACCATCCAGACTTTCAGGTATCCACTGGAGTTCTTAATATGTTTCTCCCGCAGATAAGGTGCACTACTGTACATTGAAAATTATAACATTAATGAAAGGAATTGAAGAAGATACAAAAAAATGGAAAGATATTCCATGTTCATGGTTTGTAGGAATTAACAATGTTAAAATACCAATACTACCTAAAGCAATTTACACACTCAAAGCAATCTTTATCAAAATTCCATTTTTCACAGAAATAGAAGAAATGACATTTTTCACAGAAATAGAAGAAACAATCCTCAAATTTGTATGGAACTACAAAAGATGCCAATAATCAGAACAATGTTGAGAAAGAATAACAAACCTGGAGGCATCACACTCCCTGATTTAAAATTATATTTCAAAGCTATAGTGATCAAAACTGTATGGTATTGGCATAAAAACTGACACATAGATCAATGGAACAGATTAGAGAGCCTAGAAATAAACCCATACATGTACGGTTAATCACTTTATGACAAAAAGGAGCCAAGAATATACAATGGACAAAAAGCCTCTTCAACAAATGGTATTGGGAAATCTGGACAACTACACGTATAAGAACACTGTCTTACACCACACCCAAAAACTAACTCAAAGTGGATTAAAAACTTGAATATAAGTCCCGAAACCATAAAACTCTTGGGAAAAAAACATAGGTATTAGCTCCTAAACCGTGGTCTAGGTGATGATTTTTGGATTTGACACCAAAGGCAATTGCACTCTACCAATGGAAGAAAATATTTGCAAATTATTTATCTGATAAGGGGTGAATATCTAAAATATGTAAAGAACATATAAACTCAATAGCAAAAAATCAGTCTTACTTAAAAATGGGCAATGGATCTGAATAGATATTTTCCAGTGGAGACATATACATGGCCAACAAGTCCATGAAAATCTGCTCAACATCACTAATCACCAGGGAATGCAAATTGAAATCACAATGATATCCTTTCACAATTGTTAGAATGGTTATTATCAAAAAGACAACAAATAAGAAGTGTTCTAAAGGATATGGAGAAAAAGGAACCCTCTGCACTTGGAAAACAAATGATCAAAGTTTCCCTTTATCTTCATTGTTTTCCCAAGTGTTTAAGATTGTCACTTAACTGTGAAATATTTCTCTTGCTAGATTATGGGCTGGAAATGAGGATGTGACTGATATTGTTAGAGCTGCAGAGAGTTTCATGCTCTACCATTTAAAAGTTCAAAATTTCAGGAAATTTTGAAGACATAGACTAAGAAAATTTTCTAATGTGTTTTCCATACGGGAAGAATATAAAATCAGAGAAAATAGTTTTGTATTATGTGTTGAAGCTGGAACTACTTCCTCCCAAAAATATATGTGTCTTCACTGTCAATATCTGCGAATGTGACCTTATTTTGGAGTAGATCTTCATTAATGTAATCAATTTTAGATGAGGTGGGTAGGGTGGGTCTTAATCCACTGTGGATTGTATCCTCATAAAAAGGGAAATTTGGACACAGAGACATACAGGGAGAACACCATGTGAAGTCAGAGGCAGAGATTAGAATAATGCATCTACAAGGCAAGGAACACCAAGGATTGCTGGCCATCACCAGAAGCAAGGAAAAAAGTACGGAACAGATTCTTTCTTAAAGCTCTCAGAAGGAATCAACATTGTTGAAACCTTGATTTCAGACTTCTAGCTTTGAGAACTGAGACAATAAATTGGTTGTTTAAAGCCATCCAGTTTGTGGTATTTGTTATGACAGCCTTGGGAAACTAATAAACTATAAATCTTTGAAAGATTTATTTTCATTAATCTCTTCTGACTATGTTTAAATATTACAATGAATTCATAATGTGGTAATGACAAGAGAGCATCTGATGGATGTTGCTATAAACTCATGTGGAGTTCCTAACAAGCCTAATAAGGAGAGATGATTTTTTTTCTTCTACAAATAAAGAGATGTTGAGGAACAATGGAAATATATGTGTTGCAGAGAGTATTTTGGTTTTACCTAATGACTAAATTGCTCTGTATGGAAATCAAAATTATATTTGTTTTTATTCAAAATATTAAAAGTTATATCAATTTGAGACAATAATTGCAATGAATTTCTTTAACTGAACTTACTTTTAAATGCTTTAAATCATTGTTAGATATAGAATTTGACCTTTTTAAAATTTTAAAGTGGTATTTACTAATTTGGGTCAAAACAGAATTAAGGAGACTCCAGTACTGGAACGTAGTATTGAAGTGCTGTTATGGGTAAGGGGGCTCAATTTTGCTAGCCATTCATGAGGAGTGTACATAGCATTTCCCGTAATGGCTGCCAAGAGAGGCAAGAAGATGCAGCATTTACACAGTCTCCTGTAACATCAGATAAGGCTTATACAAAGGCAAGAACTCTCTGGGCTGACTTGTACATGGGTCAAGTAGACACCTGGAGTTGAAGAGAAGGCTCTAGAGCAAAACTGAAAGATCACGTTGCAAACTTGAAGTGAACTACTCTTAATGCAAGCTGAATTTCACCTTGCACAGAACTAAAAAATATGTCTGCCCCTGAAATCAGAGGTAGTCTGAGAGAATGTGCCATGGGAAACCAGAGATGTTTGGTGCAATCATAAATGAATATTTGAGTGTGCATGCTCTGCCCTACTGGAGCTTATAGTCCATTGAGGCAAGAGCAATGAAAAGAATAAGCATTCAAAGTATCATATAATTACCAAAAGCACCATCATCTAGAAAGAAAAAGAGCCAATTTTTCTGAGGGAGTATAAAGAGTTGACATGAAATGTAATTTATGTGGAGTTTCACAGATGAGTTTTCCAGGGAATAACTTTTAGGCCTTACTGCCTTCAGAGATGTATATTTCTAAATCAGACTCTGGCAAATTTTTCACTGATTATCCTGAAGTAAACTGGTAATGGTAAATAAGGCAATAGGTTGGTTTATCCTAGAGAAATCCTCTAACTCAGTTTAAAGTGGAAGAAATGGATTGACAGTAGGGTCTTCCTAGGCTCAGATTAATAGAGCCCATGGCTGATTGAGGTCTTGCTCAGACAAGGAGATTTAAGCCTACTTGATATGCTCAATTGGGTATGTGAGTCAGTTTTAGAGTTCCCAGAGGACAGTACTATAGAGCTATGGCTCATCCACCTGCCTTCCCTCCAGCTAAAGACATGAATAAACTACAGTTTGGAAAACTGGGAATCTGTAAATAACATATATAGATAAATTAGGTAGCATAAAATGTATCTGACTAAATAACTTAATCAGCCCCTTTAAAAAGAGACAAAATATTTCCTCTAGCTGCAGCAATACAAGTTATTGTATTTACCTCTTTAGTGCTCACTCTCTCCTTTTATCAATTTTATTGAAGTATATTTTACATATAACAAAATTCACTCAATATCTGCATAGTAAAGAATTTTCTCACTGCCAGACTATGTGAAGTTACTTTTTTCCCAGCATATAGAAAACCATAGTGTTCTGGACTAAGTTCCTTGTGTTCTAGATATCACCCTACCATCAGATTTGCTATGTTGACCTATCAGATATCAAATATAGTTATTATTTTAACTGCATGCTTTCTAATAAAAAAAATGTCTTGTTCAAAGACTCCTTAGTGGTTGACAGGATTTAATGACTTAAGAAATCAGGTTTTCACAAAATATTACACCTGTACTGGAGTTTGACACAGAAGGAGCTCAGGACGCATACTTCTAAACTTATGTAAAGAAGTAAGTTGAGACGTCACCAAGTGGCTTGCAGAACTTTGGAGGATTGTCCAAACATAAACTTAATTGATTTGAACAACAAATTAAGCATATGTAGCTAACCTTAGAGATTAATGTGTGAGCTCATATGAGACACATTTGGTTTTCCTATAAATACTTTATAAGAGGAAATAATTAACAACAAACTTATCAAGGACGTAGGAGGTGGCAGGTACTGTACCAAATCCTACAGATATGGCAGTGAAATATATGTATAGGGATCTAGCTTCATGAAAACTACAATCCAGTGCAGATTTGTGAAATAAGCAGGAAAGTACCAATTAGAACAATAAATGACAAAGCACAGGTATTTTGGATTGAGCACTATCACTACACATGATAGTTCTTAACTCAGATTCTAAGTTCTGATTAGTTGTCCTAAGTAAGAGACAGAATAAATAAGACAAACAAATAAAGTATATAGATAATTAGGACAGAAAAAAGACTGTTCCAGGCTAGAGTTACACAAAACACTAGAGATTATTGTCATCATATTGATATGATTTATGTTGTTTCTTGACTGAACAGAATGAAGGAGGTGGGTAACCACTGTTGGAAGACAGTATTTTAATTATGGTTGAGGATTGTGTTTTTATGGATTTTATGGAAAAAAAGAGGAGGAAGTGATTGTGACAGCATCAGTGGGTCCATGCACCCAGGTTATTCTTAGTATTTCTTCTAATCTGTGTCTCAATACTTAGAAAAAAACAGAGAGAATGAACATTAAGAATGCTATGGATATAAGAAACAATGTCAATAGAATTGCATAAAATGAAGAAAAATCTTGACAGATGGACTAAAAGGAAATGTATCAATTCATACAATGTAATTGTTGATGATTTAGATCTAGTAAATTATTCCCATATATTTCTGATCACTAGAATATTCTGCTCTTTAGCATTTTCTTCAGCACAACATTAACATCTTTATTCCTCAGACTGTAGATCAGTGGGTTCAGCATCGGCACAACAATAGTATAAAACACAGAGGACACTTTTCCTTGATCCATGGAGCCAACTGATGATGGCTGCAGGTACATGAAAGCAGCAGATCCAAAAAAGAGCAAAACTGCCAACATGTGGGAGCTGCAAGTGCTGAAGGCTTTGGACCTGCCCTCAGTGGAGTGAATGTGGAGGATGCTGGAAATGATGAAGATGTAGGAGCTAAGGATGGTCAGGCTAGGGGCAAAGATATTAAATGTACCAACACACAGTATCAGTAATTCATTGACATCGGTACTAGAGCATGAGAGCTTCAGGAGGGGAAGAAGATCACAGAAATAATGGTTGATCACATAAAATTTGCAGAAATTAACCCTTAACATGCAGCCTGTATGAGCAAATGCACAAATCAGGCCTATAATATACACCCCTAAAATCAGGGAGAAACAGACCTGATGGGACATGATGACATTGTAAAGCAAGGGGCTACAGATGGCAACATAGCGGTCATATGCCATTGCAGCTAACATGTAGCATTCTGAAATAGCAAAAACAAGGAAGAAATAGAGCTGAGTCATGCATTGAGGGTAGGAGATGACGTTCTTCTCTGTCACAAAGTTCACCAGCATTTTGGGGGTAATGACAGTAGAATGGCAGAGATCAGTGAAGGACAAGCTGCTGAGGAAATAGTACATAGGGGTGTGCAGGTGAGAACTGAGCCCTATCAGTGTGATCATGCCCAGGTTCCCCATCACTGTAACCACATAGATTCCTAGGAAGAGGAGGAGTAAGGGCACCTGGAGTTCTGGCTCTTCTGTTAGTCCAGCGAGGATGAACTCAGTCACTGTGGAATGATTTCCTAATGCCATTTTCCTCTGGGAAGTTTCTGAAGGGGAGAAAGAAAGGCACATTTTTTTGGAGACATTTTCGTGTTATTCTTTATTTCACAAAAGATTTCATATATAAAATTAATGGCTTAGCTATCCCCTTGTTTATTGCATAATGATTTTAACTCTAGATAAATTTACCTAAGTAATATTTAACTTAATAGGTTTACATCTTAATATCAAATGCACGAAATTACTTCATATGAAAATATTTCAGCCATATAGATGATCATTTTAAATTTTTGGAGTGACTACTCCCTATTCTGAACACTTCAAGTTTTTTACCCAATTTTTGGTAATGTGAGTTTCACAGACTTAAAAACTTAGAGGACATATTGAGTATGAGAGAAGCTGGCTAAGCAACAGTGTGGAGAGAGTAAATCCTGTTTAAGTGCAGCATCCTTTATTAACAAGTATCTAATTCTTCTTGGGGTAAAAAGAAGCACATTATTACTATATCTCTAGAATTATTTTTACAAATATCATAAAATTTGTTTCTACATTAAATCTTCAAATTTTTATTATTATTATTGAAATAAAACCAAACAAACAACATTCATTAAGCAGATGTGCTTGCTGGATTGACTCACTGTTAGCCAGTGTGTGGCCCCTGGAATGAATATTTTGCCTTTGCTTGAGGGAAGAACTATGAGTAGTGGCTAAGTGAGCAGGTCTTGAAGTCCAAGTGCCTGTGTTCATATGCTGACCATCATTTACTAGTTGATGAACTTGGACAAGTAAAATAACCTCATTACCTAATTAGCAGAGGTTATGACAAGGACAACACAAAGAAGGAGAACTACAGGCTGATATCACTGATGAACATAGATGCAAAAATCCTCAACAAAATTTTGG
>NW_025796085.1:0-4695 GCF_021613505.1 Equus quagga
TAGCCTCTCCCTCTTTCTATTTGTTCCACCAGTCCTGGGAGTGGTAGATATTTTCTGGAGCTTATTAGTCTTTATATTTTCAGGTGACAACTTTTGCTGTTTCCTTCTTGCAATATCTGTAGAAGCAATTCTCTGTTTTAAATATCATCTGTAGGAAGCACATAGTATGCCATTTATTATTATGATTAGACCTTGTCTGATATAGGAAACACATTTTAACTGATTTTGATGGACTGACTTGCCCACTTCACAAGACATAATCCTGTCAAATTTGCATATGTCAAATCTTGATGACAGTGATTAGACACAAATAATTTGAATATAATCTTTCCCACCAAAATTATTTTTAACGAACTTATTTTTCCCCTTAGAGTTGCTGAATTGTAAGATTAAATCTAGGGGTTCTGGTAGTCCTGTTTTCATTATATGGGAAAAGCCCATTTGAAATTAAAACCTAGTAGAACTGACAAGGACAAAAACTGGGAAGGAAGGCACACTCCCATGAATGTTTGACCTTGTCTAGCCAAATAAGAAGCCACGTACATCATGACTGATCAGTTTCATACACGTTTTCAGTATAGGCTATTTTATCTAGGCAAGTTAGACTTGGATTCCTATCACTTACATTGAAAGAGTCACTTTAATAGAAAGAATCCTGAATGATATACCCTGTACAAAACTGTGTCATAGAACATATGACACAAGTCTGCATAGTGTAGTGATTAAATAAATCAATTTTGAATTCATACATACTTAAGTATGAATCTTACTCTGACAGTAGCTGTTTTCGCTTTGTATCCTCCAATTAATCCCTCTCACCTTTAGGTTTTTGATATATGGAACAAAGATGTCTGATTTAGAGGGTGGTTGTAAGGGCAGCCTGGGGGAATGTGCACAAAGAATTTATCACTGTGATTGGCTCACAAGTAATAGTGGTACAAATCTCAGTTTCTTTGGTTCTCTCCCTAATTACACTGAGAAATCATACGGGCACTGCCTATATCTCATTCTGTGAGTGTTCACTGCGTCTTGTAGTCTAAAGGCTCAATAAATGTTCATTGGATGAAATGAACCAGTAAAATCTCTAAAACAAAGAGATAATCTATTGATGGAGTCTTAGGCCTCATCCACCATGTACTCTGACTAGAATAAAATTACTCAAGACCTGGAGCTTTTACTGCCAGGCTCCAGGTTCCAGCTGATTTAGTGTGTTCCTTGGTGTCATCCTAGAAATAAAGCAGAGAACTCTAGTTAAAAAAGAAAAACTTAATGTAGGCAACTTGTCTCTATTTGTTTCTGAAACTCACTAATATGATAGAAAAAAGATTAAAATATGGCATTACTCATAAGGACAGAAAGAAGAAAGAAACAAACACATACTCACAAACAACCATGAAATTTTGGCAGCTAGAAAGTAGATAAATGAGCATTATTTGAAATGGCAAGATACTGGCCCTAATATCAGTTCCCCTACATTGAACCCAGGATATATGGGGTTAAATCTGAAAGCACTCATCCCCTTGCCCTGCTTCTTCAGTTACACTCATATGTAAATACCTATTTCTTTAACCTTTGACTTCCTGAGGTTTACAACCAAATAGAAGTTTCAAATTGTTACAGCCCAGGTGGCTTCACGCTGGGCTTACACTAAAGTTTTGGCTAATCACAGGTCTTTGAATATTATTACGGGAAAACTGAAGTCCAGAGAATATCAAAAAACTTAAATTTTCCAGGTCACCAACTCCTCAGCTTCCTGACACTGGAGTCCACCATCTACCACGGAGGTAGACAGGCAAGGATACCCACATGCAGAATCCCTTATTTCCTCCTCCTCATTCCTTAAAGCAACCTTACAATGCCAAACACAGGCTGGTGGGAAAATTGCTGACCAGCAAGGGCACATGGCCCCTCCCCTACCTAAAACTCAAATAAAAACCCTTACTTATAGCTTTTCATGGAGTTTAGGATTACAGCATTAGCTACCCATTTTCCTTGCTCAGTACTTCACAATAAAATGCCTACATTCTTAATCTACACCTGGTATCAGAGATGGGCTTGCTGCACAATGGGTGAGCAAACTCACTTCAGGTTCAATATCAGGCATACTCATAATATCTGACATTAACATAGAACTGTGGAAGCCAAGAAGACAACTGGCTATACCATATTATCTCTCATATATCATGAATTTTGTGGTAACAGGCATCCTTAGAAGACATCATGAAGGTGAAGACAGAACAAATGGAATGCTTAAAAGTCTGTTTAAGAAGTAATTGGATCTTCAGATCTCCTCTACCTCTCCACGCAGCCAGATGACTGCCTCCATTATCATCCAATAAAAGACTAGAGATTTACCCGTAAAGAAAGTAAAACAGAGTCTCTTAGTTTGGAGACTATATGCGCATTTGAGGGAGAGTTTTACCGTCCTGAAAACAAGGTGAGAAAGTAGAAGTTTTCACCTAATGAATGTTGATGTCATTAACCTTCTTCCTCTTCTCAGTTCAGAGAATGTTGAAGGCTAGGATTATATCCTGAAGGAATATTGCAAGATTTTTTTGGGGGGGGTATTCAAATAAGCACATGATAAAAGACCTATTCATATTACCAATAAGAGTTGCTCATTGAAATAGGACGTTATACATGAAGCCCACAGTTGGCAAGCACAAAGCTCTTACTTGGAGATGCTAGTTAACTTTTTAGAAACTCACTCCTAAATGTCACTATATGGACAAGTATGCTGAGACACTTACAAAGGAATTCTGATATAAAATATACAAAGTGAACAAACAGAAATAATTTGAAGGAAAGAGACAATTCAGAAGAAGAAAACTTCCGAAAACATTATAACGGACCAAAACATACCCTTGAATATTAGAGGTTATAGCAAAAAGAAAAAAAAATTACAGAAGTCCTGGAAGAACAGGTTTAAATTATCCCCAGAAAGTAGAGTAAAAGGATGGAAGATAGAAGAGAAAATGCAGCACAAAAAGAGGAAATTCAGGACTTCAGCACCTGAATAATAAAAGTTCCAGAAGGATGACAGAAAGTGCAATGAGGATGAAATAATAATGTATATAATTTAAGAAATATTTTCTAGAACTGAAGGACTTGATTTTCCTGAGTGGACTGAATTAATGCTCTTCTTAATCTATAATCAGACACATATCAAGATACAATATTGTGGGGGCTGGCCCCGTGGCCGAGTGGTTAAGTTCGTACACTCCACTGCAGGTGGCCCAGTGTTTCGTTGGTTCAAATCCTGGGCACAGACATGGCACTGCTCATCAAACCATGCTGAGGCAGCATCCCACATGCCACAGCTAGAAGGACCCACAACGAAGAATATACAACTATGTACCCAGGATCTTTGGGGACAAAAAGGAAAAAAAAAATCTTAAAAAAAAAAACAATATTGTGAATGTTCAAACCAATGGAACCAAATATAAGATATTAAAAGATTCCAAAATGGAGAGAAAGTAGCCAGTTTTGATAAAAAATTATTAAGATTCAGGGAGGTAGTGAGCTTCTAAAGATTGGATAATTGCTACCAAAGTTTTGAGGTAAAGTGACTTATAAATTAGTTGTTTATTCCCATTCAAATGGCTGATATATAAGAAGATAAAATAATGCATGCAAGACATGCAAGATCAGTAAAATTTGCATTACATGGATCTTTTTCAAGAAAACAAGGCAGTATGTCTTGTACCAAAATGAATAAGAAAACCATCAAATAGGGGGATATGTTATTGAGGAAAAAGAGGATCCAGCACATGATAGAGACAAGGGAATCTCTATTACCATCATAAAGGTAGAGAGTCATTTGAGAGGCATTTATAGCAGAATTCCAGGCTATACATATAGATGAATAATCTCAAATATGGATGATTTTACCACCCAAGGTATGCATGACAATGTCTGGCGAACATTTTGATTTTCACAACTAGTGAAGGGGGGCTACTACTGGAATCTAATGAATAGAGGCCAGGGATGCTCCGTATCCTGTAATACACGAGACAACCCCACAACATAGAATTATCTAGTCCAAAACTAGTGTAACTTAAGAGGCCCATCCCCACTCTCTTAACCATTTAGTGACATCTATCTATGGAGATAAAATCCACAAGCATAGACAGTGCTAAAAACTATGATTTAGTATTTTACTAATGCAATCCCAGAGGCTCTAGGAAAGTATTAGAAATGGCAAGTGATAAAACCCCAGGCATTCCTCTTTTAGAACTCTGCATAGCCTTCAGGGGATTATGAAGAAAGTGGCAAAGGTGAACACTTATTCCCCTGCAGTAGGGATTAGGAATTCCTGTTGTGAAACTATAAATTGAGTAGAACATTGAGTCTCGAAGGAGCAAAAGTTGGGTCTATGACACAGGATATAAACACAGGCTCAGTAATTTCCACCCTCAGTGGGCTCATTTAACTTGTAAGGAAATCATGAGGGAGACAATAATTTTCTGGGTTCTATTCAATTTTCCCAGAACTATAGGGTATGGAATAGATTCTCATTGGAGTTAACTGATTGCTGTGGAGGTCATATAAGCTTGTTTGCCTCCTTCAAAATGAAGAGGACTTTCTGGGGAAATTCTCAAGTAGAAATCATGCACTGCTTCCCAGAATACCTCTTTTAACATGTCAAAGACTGAGCAGACTTCTGATGTATATGGTCTCCTTCATTGTCTTTAA
>NW_025796086.1:0-4695 GCF_021613505.1 Equus quagga
TTAAAGACAATGAAGGAGACCATATACATCAGAAGTCTGCTCAGTCTTTGACATGTTAAAAGAGGTATTCTGGGAAGCAGTGCATGATTTCTACTTGAGAATTTCCCCAGAAAGTCCTCTTCATTTTGAAGGAGGCAAACAAGCTTATATGACCTCCACAGCAATCAGTTAACTCCAATGAGAATCTATTCCATACCCTATAGTTCTGGGAAAATTGAATAGAACCCAGAAAATTATTGTCTCCCTCATGATTTCCTTACAAGTTAAATGAGCCCACTGAGGGTGGAAATTACTGAGCCTGTGTTTATATCCTGTGTCATAGACCCAACTTTTGCTCCTTCGAGACTCAATGTTCTACTCAATTTATAGTTTCACAACAGGAATTCCTAATCCCTACTGCAGGGGAATAAGTGTTCACCTTTGCCACTTTCTTCATAATCCCCTGAAGGCTATGCAGAGTTCTAAAAGAGGAATGCCTGGGGTTTTATCACTTGCCATTTCTAATACTTTCCTAGAGCCTCTGGGATTGCATTAGTAAAATACTAAATCATAGTTTTTAGCACTGTCTATGCTTGTGGATTTTATCTCCATAGATAGATGTCACTAAATGGTTAAGAGAGTGGGGATGGGCCTCTTAAGTTACACTAGTTTTGGACTAGATAATTCTATGTTGTGGGGTTGTCTCGTGTATTACAGGATACGGAGCATCCCTGGCCTCTATTCATTAGATTCCAGTAGTAGCCCCCCTTCACTAGTTGTGAAAATCAAAATGTTCGCCAGACATTGTCATGCATACCTTGGGTGGTAAAATCATCCATATTTGAGATTATTCATCTATATGTATAGCCTGGAATTCTGCTATAAATGCCTCTCAAATGACTCTCTACCTTTATGATGGTAATAGAGATTCCCTTGTCTCTATCATGTGCTGGATCCTCTTTTTCCTCAATAACATATCCCCCTATTTGATGGTTTTCTTATTCATTTTGGTACAAGACATACTGCCTTGTTTTCTTGAAAAAGATCCATGTAATGCAAATTTTACTGATCTTGCATGTCTTGCATGCATTATTTTATCTTCTTATATATCAGCCATTTGAATGGGAATAAACAACTAATTTATAAGTCACTTTACCTCAAAACTTTGGTAGCAATTATCCAATCTTTAGAAGCTCACTACCTCCCTGAATCTTAATAATTTTTTATCAAAACTGGCTACTTTCTCTCCATTTTGGAATCTTTTAATATCTTATATTTGGTTCCATTGGTTTGAACATTCACAATATTGTTTTTTTTTTTAAGATTTTTTTTTTCCTTTTTGTCCCCAAAGATCCTGGGTACATAGTTGTATATTCTTCGTTGTGGGTCCTTCTAGCTGTGGCATGTGGGATGCTGCCTCAGCATGGTTTGATGAGCAGTGCCATGTCTGTGCCCAGGATTTGAACCAACGAAACACTGGGCCACCTGCAGTGGAGTGTACGAACTTAACCACTCGGCCACGGGGCCAGCCCCCACAATATTGTATCTTGATATGTGTCTGATTATAGATTAAGAAGAGCATTAATTCAGTCCACTCAGGAAAATCAAGTCCTTCAGTTCTAGAAAATATTTCTTAAATTATATACATTATTATTTCATCCTCATTGCACTTTCTGTCATCCTTCTGGAACTTTTATTATTCAGGTGCTGAAGTCCTGAATTTCCTCTTTTTGTGCTGCATTTTCTCTTCTATCTTCCATCCTTTTACTCTACTTTCTGGGGATAATTTAAACCTGTTCTTCCAGGACTTCTGTAATTTTTTTTTCTTTTTGCTATAACCTCTAATATTCAAGGGTATGTTTTGGTCCGTTATAATGTTTTCGGAAGTTTTCTTCTTCTGAATTGTCTCTTTCCTTCAAATTATTTCTGTTTGTTCACTTTGTATATTTTATATCAGAATTCCTTTGTAAGTGTCTCAGCATACTTGTCCATATAGTGACATTTAGGAGTGAGTTTCTAAAAAGTTAACTAGCATCTCCAAGTAAGAGCTTTGTGCTTGCCAACTGTGGGCTTCATGTATAACGTCCTATTTCAATGAGCAACTCTTATTGGTAATATGAATAGGTCTTTTATCATGTGCTTATTTGAATACCCCCCCCAAAAAAATCTTGCAATATTCCTTCAGGATATAATCCTAGCCTTCAACATTCTCTGAACTGAGAAGAGGAAGAAGGTTAATGACATCAACATTCATTAGGTGAAAACTTCTACTTTCTCACCTTGTTTTCAGGACGGTAAAACTCTCCCTCAAATGCGCATATAGTCTCCAAACTAAGAGACTCTGTTTTACTTTCTTTACGGGTAAATCTCTAGTCTTTTATTGGATGATAATGGAGGCAGTCATCTGGCTGCGTGGAGAGGTAGAGGAGATCTGAAGATCCAATTACTTCTTAAACAGACTTTTAAGCATTCCATTTGTTCTGTCTTCACCTTCATGATGTCTTCTAAGGATGCCTGTTACCACAAAATTCATGATATATGAGAGATAATATGGTATAGCCAGTTGTCTTCTTGGCTTCCACAGTTCTATGTTAATGTCAGATATTATGAGTATGCCTGATATTGAACCTGAAGTGAGTTTGCTCACCCATTGTGCAGCAAGCCCATCTCTGATACCAGGTGTAGATTAAGAATGTAGGCATTTTATTGTGAAGTACTGAGCAAGGAAAATGGGTAGCTAATGCTGTAATCCTAAACTCCATGAAAAGCTATAAGTAAGGGTTTTTATTTGAGTTTTAGGTAGGGGAGGGGCCATGTGCCCTTGCTGGTCAGCAATTTTCCCACCAGCCTGTGTTTGGCATTGTAAGGTTGCTTTAAGGAATGAGGAGGAGGAAATAAGGGATTCTGCATGTGGGTATCCTTGCCTGTCTACCTCCGTGGTAGATGGTGGACTCCAGTGTCAGGAAGCTGAGGAGTTGGTGACCTGGAAAATTTAAGTTTTTTGATATTCTCTGGACTTCAGTTTTCCCGTAATAATATTCAAAGACCTGTGATTAGCCAAAACTTTAGTGTAAGCCCAGCGTGAAGCCACCTGGGCTGTAACAATTTGAAACTTCTATTTGGTTGTAAACCTCAGGAAGTCAAAGGTTAAAGAAATAGGTATTTACATATGAGTGTAACTGAAGAAGCAGGGCAAGGGGATGAGTGCTTTCAGATTTAACCCCATATATCCTGGGTTCAATGTAGGGGAACTGATATTAGGGCCAGTATCTTGCCATTTCAAATAATGCTCATTTATCTACTTTCTAGCTGCCAAAATTTCATGGTTGTTTGTGAGTATGTGTTTGTTTCTTTCTTCTTTCTGTCCTTATGAGTAATGCCATATTTTAATCTTTTTTCTATCATATTAGTGAGTTTCAGAAACAAATAGAGACAAGTTGCCTACATTAAGTTTTTCTTTTTTAACTAGAGTTCTCTGCTTTATTTCTAGGATGACACCAAGGAACACACTAAATCAGCTGGAACCTGGAGCCTGGCAGTAAAAGCTCCAGGTCTTGAGTAATTTTATTCTAGTCAGAGTACATGGTGGATGAGGCCTAAGACTCCATCAATAGATTATCTCTTTGTTTTAGAGATTTTACTGGTTCATTTCATCCAATGAACATTTATTGAGCCTTTAGACTACAAGACGCAGTGAACACTCACAGAATGAGATATAGGCAGTGCCCGTATGATTTCTCAGTGTAATTAGGGAGAGAACCAAAGAAACTGAGATTTGTACCACTATTACTTGTGAGCCAATCACAGTGATAAATTCTTTGTGCACATTCCCCCAGGCTGCCCTTACAACCACCCTCTAAATCAGACATCTTTGTTCCATATATCAAAAACCTAAAGGTGAGAGGGATTAATTGGAGGATACAAAGCGAAAACAGCTACTGTCAGAGTAAGATTCATACTTAAGTATGTATGAATTCAAAATTGATTTATTTAATCACTACACTATGCAGACTTGTGTCATATGTTCTATGACACAGTTTTGTACAGGGTATATCATTCAGGATTCTTTCTATTAAAGTGACTCTTTCAATGTAAGTGATAGGAATCCAAGTCTAACTTGCCTAGATAAAATAGCCTATACTGAAAACGTGTATGAAACTGATCAGTCATGATGTACGTGGCTTCTTATTTGGCTAGACAAGGTCAAACATTCATGGGAGTGTGCCTTCCTTCCCAGTTTTTGTCCTTGTCAGTTCTACTAGGTTTTAATTTCAAATGGGCTTTTCCCATATAATGAAAACAGGACTACCAGAACCCCTAGATTTAATCTTACAATTCAGCAACTCTAAGGGGAAAAATAAGTTCGTTAAAAATAATTTTGGTGGGAAAGATTATATTCAAATTATTTGTGTCTAATCACTGTCATCAAGATTTGACATATGCAAATTTGACAGGATTATGTCTTGTGAAGTGGGCAAGTCAGTCCATCAAAATCAGTTAAAATGTGTTTCCTATATCAGACAAGGTCTAATCATAATAATAAATGGCATACTATGTGCTTCCTACAGATGATATTTAAAACAGAGAATTGCTTCTACAGATATTGCAAGAAGGAAACAGCAAAAGTTGTCACCTGAAAATATAAAGACTAATAAGCTCCAGAAAATATCTACCACTCCCAGGACTGGTGGAACAAATAGAAAGAGGGAGAGGCTA
>NW_025796087.1:0-4447 GCF_021613505.1 Equus quagga
TATTTTCTGGAGTTTATTAGTCTTTATATTTTCAGGTGACAACATTTTGTTCTTTCCTTCTTGCAATATCTGTAGAACCAATTCTCTGTTTTAAATATCCTCTGTAGGAAGCACATAGTATGCCATTTCTTGCTATGATTAGACCTTGTCTGATATAGTAAACACATTTTAACGGATTTTGATGGATTGACTTGCCCACCTCACAAGACATAATCCTGTCAAATTTGCATATGTCAAATCTTGATGACAGTGATTAGTCATAAATAATTTGAATATAATCTTTCCCACCAAAATTATTTTTAACAAACTTTTTCCCCCTAGAGTTGCTGAATTGGTAAGATTAAATCTAGGGGTTCTGGTAGTCCTATTTTCATTATATGGGGAAAGCCCATTTGAAATTAAAACCTAGTAGAACTGACAAGGACAAAAACTGGGAAGGAAGACACACTCCCATGAATGTTTGACCTTGTCTAGCCAAATAAGAAGCCACGTACATCATGACTGATCAGTTTCATGCAATTTTTCAGTTTAGGCTATTTTATCTAGGCAAGTTTGACTTGGATTCCTATCACTTACATTGAAAGAGTCACTTAAATAGAAAGAATCCTGAATGATGTACCCTGTACAAAACTGTGTCATAGAACATATGACGCAAGTCTGCATAGTGTAGTGATTAAATAAATCAATTTTGAATTCATACATACCTAAGTATGAATCTTACTCTGACAGTAGCTGTTTTCACTTTGCATCCACCAATTAATCCCTCTCACTTTTAGGGTCTTTATATATGAAACAAAGATTTAGAGGGTAGTTGTAAGGACAGCCTGAGGGAATGTGTACAAAGAATTTATCACTGTGATTAGCTAACAAGTAATAGTGGTATAAATCTCAGTTTCTTTGGTTCTGTCTCTAATTACACTGAGATATCAGAGGGGCACTGCCTATATCTCATTCTCTGAGTGTTCACTGCGTCTTGTAGTCTAAAGGCTCAATAAATTGTTCATTGGATAAAATGAATCAGTAAAATCTCTAAAATAAAGAGATAATCTATTGATGGAGTCTTAGGCCTCATCCACCATATACTCTGACTAGAAAAAAATTACTCAAGACCTGGAGCTTTTACTGCCAGACTCCAGGTTCCAGTTGATTTAGTGTGTTCCTTGGTGTCATCCTAGAAATAAAGCAGAGAACTCTAGTTAAAAAAGAAAAACTTAATGTAGGCAACTTGTCTCTATTTCATTCTGAAACTCACTAATATGATAGAAAAAAGATTAAAAAATGGCATTACTCATAAGGACAGAAAGAAGAAAAAAACAAACACATAGTCACAAACAACCATGAAATTTTGGAAGCTAGAAAGTAGATAAATGAGCAATATTTGAAATGGCAAGATACTGGCCCTAATATCAGTTCCCCTACATTGAAACTGGGATATATGGAGTCAAAACCAAAAGCACTCATCTCCTTGCCCTGCTTCTTCAGTTACACTCATATGTAAATACCTATTTCTTTAACCTTTGACTTCCAGAGGTTTATAGCCAAATAGAAGTTTCAAATTGTTAAAGCCCAGGGGGCTTCACGCTGGGCTTACACTAAATTTTTGGCTTATCACAGGACCTTAAAGTTTATTACAGGAAAACTGATGTCTAGAGAATATCAAAAAACTTAAATTTCCAAGGCCCCCAACTCCTCAGCTTCCTGACGCTTGAGTCCACCACCTACCACAAAGGTAGACAGCCAAGGATATCCACATGCAGAATACCCTATTTCCTCCTCCTCATTCCTTCAAGCAGCCTTACAAGGCCAAACACAAGCTGGTGGGAAAATTGCTGAGCAGCAAGGGCACATGCCCCCTCCCCTACTTAAAACCTCAAATAAAAACCCTTACTTATAGCTTTTCATGGAGTTTAGGAGTACAGCATTAGCTACCCATTTTCCTTGCTCAGTACTTCACAATAAAATGCCTGCTTCCTTCCGCTGCACCTGATATCAGAATTGGCTTGCTGCACAATGGGTGAGCAAGCTCACTTCAGGTTCAATATCAGGCATACTCATAATATCTGACATTAGCATGGAACTGTGGAAGCCAAGCAGACAACTGGTTATACCATAGTATCGCTAATATACCATGAATTTTGTGGTAACAAGCATCCTTAGAAGACATCACGAAGGTGAAGACGGAACAAATGGAATCCTTAAAAATCTGTTTAAGAACTAATTGGATCTTCAGATCTCCTCTACCTCTCCATGCAGCCAGATGACTTCCTCCATTATCATCCAATAAAAGACTAGAGATTTACCCATAAAGAAAGTAAAACAGTCTCTTAATTTGGAGACTATATGCGCATTTGAGGGAGAGTTTTACCATCCTGAAAACAAGGTGAGAAAGTAGAAGTTTCACCTAATGAATGTTGACATCCTTAACCTTCTTCCTCTTCTCAGCTCAGAGAATGTTGAAAGATAGGATTATATCCTGAAGGAACATTGCAATATTCTTTTTTGGGGTATTCAAATAAGCACATGATAAAAGACCCATTCATATTACCAATAAGAGTTGCTCATTGAAATAGGATGTTATATATGAAGCCCGCAGTTGGCAAGCACTAAGCCCTCACTTAGAGATGCTAGTTAGCTTTTTAGAAACTCACTCCTAAATGTCAATACATGGACAAGTATGCTGAGACACTTACAAAGAAACTCTAACACAAAATATACAGCGTGAAAAAACAGAAATAATTTGAAGGAAAGAGACAATTCAGAAGAAGAAAACTTCAGAAAACATTATAACAGAACAAAATGTACCCTCGAATATTAGAAGTTATAGCAAAAAGAAAAAAAATTACAGAAGTCCTGGAAGAACAGGTTTAAATATCCCCCAGAAAGTAGAGTAAAAGGATGGAAGATAGAAGAGAAAATGCAGCACAAAAAGAGGGAATTCAGCACCTGAATAATAAAAGTTCCAGAAGTAGGACAGAAAGTGCAATGAGGATGAAATAATAATGTACATAATTTAAGAAATATTTTGTAGAACCGAAGGACTTGATTTTCCTGAGTGGACTGAATTAATACTCTTCTTAATCTGTAATCAGACACATATCAAGATACAATATTGTGAATGTTCAAAACAATGGAACCAAATATAAGATATTAAAAGATTCCAGAATGCAGGGAAAGTAACAAGTTTTCATAAAAAATTATTAAGATTCAGGGAGGTACTGAGCTTCTAAAGATTGGATAATTACCACCAAAGTTTTGAGGGAAAGTGACTTATAAGTCAGTTGTTTATTCCAATTCTAATGGCTGATATATAAGAAGATAAAATAATGCATGCAAGACTTGCAAGATCAGTAAAATTTGCTTTACACGGATCTTTTTAAAGAAAGCAAGGTAGTATGTCTTGTATCAAAATGAATAAGAAAACCATCAAATAGGGGGATATGTCATTAAGGAAAAAGAGGATCCAGCACATGATAGAGACAAGGGAATCTCTACTACCATCATAAAGGTAGAGAGTTATCTGAGAGGCATTTATAGCAGAATTCCAGGCTATACATATAGATGAATAATCTCAAATGTGGATGATTGTACCACCCAGGGTATGCATGACAATGTCTGGAGAACATTTTGATTTTCACAACTAGTGAAGGGGGGCTACTACTGGAATCTAATGAATGGAGGCCAGGGATGCTCCGAATCCTGTAATACATGAGACAACCCCACAACATAGGATTATCTAGTCCAAACTCAGTGTAACTTAAGAGGCCCCTCCCCACTCTCTTAACCATTTAGTGACATCTATTTATGGAGATAAAATCCACAAGCATAGACAGTGCTAAAAACTGTGATTTAGTATTTTACTAATGCAACCCCAGAGGCTCTAGGAAAGTATTAGAAATGGCAAGTGATAAAACCCAAGGCCTTCCTCTTTTAAAACCGTGCATAGACTTCAGGGGATGACGAAGAAAGTGAACAGGGTGAACACTCATTCCTCTGCAGTAGGGATTAGGAATTCCTGTTGTGAAATTATAAATTGAGTAGAACATTGAGTCTTCAAGGAGCCAATGTTGGGTCTATGACACAGGATATAAACACAGGCTCAGTAATTTCCACCCTCAGTGGGCTCATTTAACTTGTAAGGAAATCACGAGGGAGACAATAATTTTCTGGGTTCTATTCAATTTTCCCAGAACTATAGGGTATGGAATAGATTCCCATTGGAGCTAACTGATTGCTGTGGAGATCATATAAGCTTGTTTGCCTCCTTCAAAATGAAGAGGACTTTCAGGGCAAATTCTCAAGTAGAAATCATGCACTGCTTCCCAGAATACCTCTTTTAACATGTCAAAGACTGAGCAGACTTCTGATGTATATGGTCTCCTTCATTGTCTTTACCGCCCTCAGGACTGTAGGGTAAGTCCTATAGGGGACTTAAGATCCCACAGCAGTG
>NW_025796088.1:0-4447 GCF_021613505.1 Equus quagga
CACTGCTGTGGGATCTTAAGTCCCCTATAGGACTTACCCTACAGTCCTGAGGGCGGTAAAGACAATGAAGGAGACCATATACATCAGAAGTCTGCTCAGTCTTTGACATGTTAAAAGAGGTATTCTGGGAAGCAGTGCATGATTTCTACTTGAGAATTTGCCCTGAAAGTCCTCTTCATTTTGAAGGAGGCAAACAAGCTTATATGATCTCCACAGCAATCAGTTAGCTCCAATGGGAATCTATTCCATACCCTATAGTTCTGGGAAAATTGAATAGAACCCAGAAAATTATTGTCTCCCTCGTGATTTCCTTACAAGTTAAATGAGCCCACTGAGGGTGGAAATTACTGAGCCTGTGTTTATATCCTGTGTCATAGACCCAACATTGGCTCCTTGAAGACTCAATGTTCTACTCAATTTATAATTTCACAACAGGAATTCCTAATCCCTACTGCAGAGGAATGAGTGTTCACCCTGTTCACTTTCTTCGTCATCCCCTGAAGTCTATGCACGGTTTTAAAAGAGGAAGGCCTTGGGTTTTATCACTTGCCATTTCTAATACTTTCCTAGAGCCTCTGGGGTTGCATTAGTAAAATACTAAATCACAGTTTTTAGCACTGTCTATGCTTGTGGATTTTATCTCCATAAATAGATGTCACTAAATGGTTAAGAGAGTGGGGAGGGGCCTCTTAAGTTACACTGAGTTTGGACTAGATAATCCTATGTTGTGGGGTTGTCTCATGTATTACAGGATTCGGAGCATCCCTGGCCTCCATTCATTAGATTCCAGTAGTAGCCCCCCTTCACTAGTTGTGAAAATCAAAATGTTCTCCAGACATTGTCATGCATACCCTGGGTGGTACAATCATCCACATTTGAGATTATTCATCTATATGTATAGCCTGGAATTCTGCTATAAATGCCTCTCAGATAACTCTCTACCTTTATGATGGTAGTAGAGATTCCCTTGTCTCTATCATGTGCTGGATCCTCTTTTTCCTTAATGACATATCCCCCTATTTGATGGTTTTCTTATTCATTTTGATACAAGACATACTACCTTGCTTTCTTTAAAAAGATCCGTGTAAAGCAAATTTTACTGATCTTGCAAGTCTTGCATGCATTATTTTATCTTCTTATATATCAGCCATTAGAATTGGAATAAACAACTGACTTATAAGTCACTTTCCCTCAAAACTTTGGTGGTAATTATCCAATCTTTAGAAGCTCAGTACCTCCCTGAATCTTAATAATTTTTTATGAAAACTTGTTACTTTCCCTGCATTCTGGAATCTTTTAATATCTTATATTTGGTTCCATTGTTTTGAACATTCACAATATTGTATCTTGATATGTGTCTGATTACAGATTAAGAAGAGTATTAATTCAGTCCACTCAGGAAAATCAAGTCCTTCGGTTCTACAAAATATTTCTTAAATTATGTACATTATTATTTCATCCTCATTGCACTTTCTGTCCTACTTCTGGAACTTTTATTATTCAGGTGCTGAATTCCCTCTTTTTGTGCTGCATTTTCTCTTCTATCTTCCATCCTTTTACTCTACTTTCTGGGGGATATTTAAACCTGTTCTTCCAGGACTTCTGTAATTTTTTTTCTTTTTGCTATAACTTCTAATATTCGAGGGTACATTTTGTTCTGTTATAATGTTTTCTGAAGTTTTCTTCTTCTGAATTGTCTCTTTCCTTCAAATTATTTCTGTTTTTTCACGCTGTATATTTTGTGTTAGAGTTTCTTTGTAAGTGTCTCAGCATACTTGTCCATGTATTGACATTTAGGAGTGAGTTTCTAAAAAGCTAACTAGCATCTCTAAGTGAGGGCTTAGTGCTTGCCAACTGCGGGCTTCATATATAACATCCTATTTCAATGAGCAACTCTTATTGGTAATATGAATGGGTCTTTTATCATGTGCTTATTTGAATACCCCAAAAAAGAATATTGCAATGTTCCTTCAGGATATAATCCTATCTTTCAACATTCTCTGAGCTGAGAAGAGGAAGAAGGTTAAGGATGTCAACATTCATTAGGTGAAACTTCTACTTTCTCACCTTGTTTTCAGGATGGTAAAACTCTCCCTCAAATGCGCATATAGTCTCCAAATTAAGAGACTGTTTTACTTTCTTTATGGGTAAATCTCTAGTCTTTTATTGGATGATAATGGAGGAAGTCATCTGGCTGCATGGAGAGGTAGAGGAGATCTGAAGATCCAATTAGTTCTTAAACAGATTTTTAAGGATTCCATTTGTTCCGTCTTCACCTTCGTGATGTCTTCTAAGGATGCTTGTTACCACAAAATTCATGGTATATTAGCGATACTATGGTATAACCAGTTGTCTGCTTGGCTTCCACAGTTCCATGCTAATGTCAGATATTATGAGTATGCCTGATATTGAACCTGAAGTGAGCTTGCTCACCCATTGTGCAGCAAGCCAATTCTGATATCAGGTGCAGCGGAAGGAAGCAGGCATTTTATTGTGAAGTACTGAGCAAGGAAAATGGGTAGCTAATGCTGTACTCCTAAACTCCATGAAAAGCTATAAGTAAGGGTTTTTATTTGAGGTTTTAAGTAGGGGAGGGGGCATGTGCCCTTGCTGCTCAGCAATTTTCCCACCAGCTTGTGTTTGGCCTTGTAAGGCTGCTTGAAGGAATGAGGAGGAGGAAATAGGGTATTCTGCATGTGGATATCCTTGGCTGTCTACCTTTGTGGTAGGTGGTGGACTCAAGCGTCAGGAAGCTGAGGAGTTGGGGGCCTTGGAAATTTAAGTTTTTTGATATTCTCTAGACATCAGTTTTCCTGTAATAAACTTTAAGGTCCTGTGATAAGCCAAAAATTTAGTGTAAGCCCAGCGTGAAGCCCCCTGGGCTTTAACAATTTGAAACTTCTATTTGGCTATAAACCTCTGGAAGTCAAAGGTTAAAGAAATAGGTATTTACATATGAGTGTAACTGAAGAAGCAGGGCAAGGAGATGAGTGCTTTTGGTTTTGACTCCATATATCCCAGTTTCAATGTAGGGGAACTGATATTAGGGCCAGTATCTTGCCATTTCAAATATTGCTCATTTATCTACTTTCTAGCTTCCAAAATTTCATGGTTGTTTGTGACTATGTGTTTGTTTTTTTCTTCTTTCTGTCCTTATGAGTAATGCCATTTTTTAATCTTTTTTCTATCATATTAGTGAGTTTCAGAATGAAATAGAGACAAGTTGCCTACATTAAGTTTTTCTTTTTTAACTAGAGTTCTCTGCTTTATTTCTAGGATGACACCAAGGAACACACTAAATCAACTGGAACCTGGAGTCTGGCAGTAAAAGCTCCAGGTCTTGAGTAATTTTTTTCTAGTCAGAGTATATGGTGGATGAGGCCTAAGACTCCATCAATAGATTATCTCTTTATTTTAGAGATTTTACTGATTCATTTTATCCAATGAACAATTTATTGAGCCTTTAGACTACAAGACGCAGTGAACACTCAGAGAATGAGATATAGGCAGTGCCCCTCTGATATCTCAGTGTAATTAGAGACAGAACCAAAGAAACTGAGATTTATACCACTATTACTTGTTAGCTAATCACAGTGATAAATTCTTTGTACACATTCCCTCAGGCTGTCCTTACAACTACCCTCTAAATCTTTGTTTCATATATAAAGACCCTAAAAGTGAGAGGGATTAATTGGTGGATGCAAAGTGAAAACAGCTACTGTCAGAGTAAGATTCATACTTAGGTATGTATGAATTCAAAATTGATTTATTTAATCACTACACTATGCAGACTTGCGTCATATGTTCTATGACACAGTTTTGTACAGGGTACATCATTCAGGATTCTTTCTATTTAAGTGACTCTTTCAATGTAAGTGATAGGAATCCAAGTCAAACTTGCCTAGATAAAATAGCCTAAACTGAAAAATTGCATGAAACTGATCAGTCATGATGTACGTGGCTTCTTATTTGGCTAGACAAGGTCAAACATTCATGGGAGTGTGTCTTCCTTCCCAGTTTTTGTCCTTGTCAGTTCTACTAGGTTTTAATTTCAAATGGGCTTTCCCCATATAATGAAAATAGGACTACCAGAACCCCTAGATTTAATCTTACCAATTCAGCAACTCTAGGGGGAAAAAGTTTGTTAAAAATAATTTTGGTGGGAAAGATTATATTCAAATTATTTATGACTAATCACTGTCATCAAGATTTGACATATGCAAATTTGACAGGATTATGTCTTGTGAGGTGGGCAAGTCAATCCATCAAAATCCGTTAAAATGTGTTTACTATATCAGACAAGGTCTAATCATAGCAAGAAATGGCATACTATGTGCTTCCTACAGAGGATATTTAAAACAGAGAATTGGTTCTACAGATATTGCAAGAAGGAAAGAACAAAATGTTGTCACCTGAAAATATAAAGACTAATAAACTCCAGAAAATA
>NW_025796089.1:0-1342 GCF_021613505.1 Equus quagga
ACACATCCAGACATAATGTTTAACCAGATATCTGAGCATCCTGTGAAACAGTCAAGTTGACACATAAAATTAACCATCACACTCTGGCTTTTGTTGTTATCATTTTTTCCTTTAACAGCAATTCCCTGTCGCCGTGGTCTCCAGAGGGGTTTATTTGGTTTGTTTTTAAAAATTTTTTTAATCTTTATTTTTTTCAGCTTTGTTAAGGAATGATTGATGAATAAAATTGTAATATATTTAAAGTGTACAACATGATGATTTGATAGACATATACATTGTGAAATGATTACCACCATCAAAGTGTATATTATAAAAATTCTTACCACACAAAGCCTGTGATATGCAGAATTTTGGTCTCCATCATCTCTGTTCCCTGATGTTATACCTATGGTTATGTTACATTGCATGACAAATGGGATTTTGCAGCTGTAATTAAGGTTACTAATCAGTTGACCTTAAAATAGGAAGATTATCCTGAATCATTCAGGTGGGCCCAGTGTAATCACATGAGCCTTCAAAAGCAGCAGAAAAGGACATAGAGATCTCACTCATGAGAATTTGACCAGCTATTGCTGGCCTGTAGAGGTAGACAGGTGGAAAGTGTGACAAGAAAAATGAATTCTTTCAAGAATCAGTGAGTGTGGAAGAGGATATTGAGCCCCAGTTGAGAACTGAAGCCCTAGGTGATACCGTGATTTTATCACGGTAAGAAAGAGCCTGAACAGAATATCCAGCCACAGTGTGTTGGACTCTGATGTACAGAACTACGAGATATATAGTGGGTGTTGTTTTAAGCCACTAAGTTTGTAGTAATTTGTTTAATTTGTTATGCAGCACTAGAAAGCTAATATAGGGCTAATATGAGAATTAAATGGTATATGCAAAAAATTACTGTGAACAAGAAAAAACTTTGTAAATATCCTTTGTGTATTAGTCAGTGAGGATGTTCCAGTGAAACAAAAACAATAGGAAATATATATATAAAGAGATGTATCATAGGGTATACTGGCTCACGTGATTATGGAGACTGAGAACTGTAGTTTGAAGGTCTGAGATCCAGAGAGCTGATGGTGTAGATTCCAGTCCAAGTCTGAAGGCCAGAGGATCAGAAGTGCCAAGGGCAGGAGATGTTCCAGCTTAAGCAAACAGGTAGAGGGTGAATTCAACCTGAGTCTGCCTTTTTGTTTATTCAGGCCCCCAACAAATTGGATGATGTCCACCCACATTGGAGAGGACCATGTGCTTACTTAGTCCATCAATTCAAATGATAATCTCTTCCAGAAACATCCTTACAGACACATCCAGACATAATGTTTAACCAGATATCTGAGCATCCTGTGAA
>NW_025796090.1:0-1342 GCF_021613505.1 Equus quagga
TTCACAGGATGCTCAGATATCTGGTTAAACATTATGTCTGGATGTGTCTGTAAGGATGTTTCTGGAAGAGATTATCATTTGAATTGATGGACTAAGTAAGCACATGGTCCTCTCCAATGTGGGTGGACATCATCCAATTTGTTGGGGGCCTGAATAAACAAAAAGGCAGACTCAGGTTGAATTCACCCTCTACCTGTTTGCTTAAGCTGGAACATCTCCTGCCCTTGGCACTTCTGATCCTCTGGCCTTCAGACTTGGACTGGAATCTACACCATCAGCTCTCTGGATCTCAGACCTTCAAACTACAGTTCTCAGTCTCCATAATCACGTGAGCCAGTATACCCTATGATACATCTCTTTATATATATATTTCCTATTGTTTTTGTTTCACTGGAACATCCTCACTGACTAATACACAAAGGATATTTACAAAGTTTTTTCTTGTTCACAGTAATTTTTTGCATATACCATTTAATTCTCATATTAGCCCTATATTAGCTTTCTAGTGCTGCATAACAAATTAAACAAATTACTACAAACTTAGTGGCTTAAAACAACACCCACTATATATCTCGTAGTTCTGTACATCAGAGTCCAACACACTGTGGCTGGATATTCTGTTCAGGCTCTTTCTTACCGTGATAAAATCACGGTATCACCTAGGGCTTCAGTTCTCAACTGGGGCTCAATATCCTCTTCCACACTCACTGATTCTTGAAAGAATTCATTTTTCTTGTCACACTTTCCACCTGTCTACCTCTACAGGCCAGCAATAGCTGGTCAAATTCTCATGAGTGAGATCTCTATGTCCTTTTCTGCTGCTTTTGAAGGCTCATGTGATTACACTGGGCCCACCTGAATGATTCAGGATAATCTTCCTATTTTAAGGTCAACTGATTAGTAACCTTAATTACAGCTGCAAAATCCCATTTGTCATGCAATGTAACATAACCATAGGTATAACATCAGGGAACAGAGATGATGGAGACCAAAATTCTGCATATCACAGGCTTTGTGTGGTAAGAATTTTTATAATATACACTTTGATGGTGGTAATCATTTCACAATGTATATGTCTATCAAATCATCATGTTGTACACTTTAAATATATTACAATTTTATTCATCAATCATTCCTTAACAAAGCTGAAAAAAATAAAGATTAAAAAAATTTTTAAAAACAAACCAAATAAACCCCTCTGGAGACCACGGCGACAGGGAATTGCTGTTAAAGGAAAAAATGATAACAACAAAAGCCAGAGTGTGATGGTTAATTTTATGTGTCAACTTGACTGTTTCACAGGATGCTCAGATATCTGGTTAAACATTATGTCTGGATGTGT
>NW_025796091.1:0-1036 GCF_021613505.1 Equus quagga
TGTGAAAACTAGGCATTGTGTATATAGAACCCTAAGCACAATGCCTGTCGTGTAGCAGGTACTCAATGATGTCATGTCTATGCAATAAACGTGGTATTAGACATGGGTATTTCAGGTTAAATTAAAAAATGATTTTTTATATGAAGGAATTTAGTCTGATAGGAGAGTGAGATAAAAAATACCTGATTATCTAGCAATATGATATAAAAGTGTGTACAGTGCAATAGAAACAGTGATGAAAAAGTGATATGAAAATGACAGCTTAAACATTTGTGTGGCACTTTCTATCTTACAATATCCTTATGGTTAGGAACTCTAATTTCCTCTCCTCATGCTTCTACTGGAAGCGTTCTCTGCTTTCCTCCAAATGACAGTAAAATGCTAGAGGGGACAATTTCTCCATTCCCTACTCACCTTCCTGAAAGGAGAATGAGTGTCCAGTTGATCGTAGAGAACTTGATTTCTGTTGGATCACATTTTCCCCTCCAAGTGCCTAGTCACTGCACTGAACAGGAACAAAGTCCATCCTAATTCTCCTGGGTTCTGGTTCTGCTGGGGTCTGGGTCTTAGAGGCAGGCTGATCTGGCCTTTGACATGTACTCAGAGTATTTCTGCAGAGTTTACTTTACCACAGTCAGATATCTAGCCTAGATTCGGGGATGAGCATTAGTAAGAATCCTCCATTTTGGCCTTGGGTCCAAGCAACATTCTGCAATGCCTTTTCACTAGGGGACCCTAGTTACCAGATGATGGTTAACAAAGCTAATCCATTGCTCTCCATTTGGCTTTCGGTATTTGTCTCTACCAACTAGAACTCAGAAGGCAGGAGACATGAGTTATGAGTATCCTTTTCATTCAAAATTCTTACTTGATAATCATAACAATCTTATGAGAAGGTTACAGTGGGGATTATTTTTCTCATTTTGCATGTGAAGAAGTAGGGAGAGATTGAGGTTATATGGAATAATAGAATGCCAGCATCACAGACATGGGTTCAAATTCCTGGTGCTGCCACCTATGAGTGGGCTGACCTGGG
>NW_025796092.1:0-1036 GCF_021613505.1 Equus quagga
CCCAGGTCAGCCCACTCATAGGTGGCAGCACCAGGAATTTGAACCCATGTCTGTGATGCTGGCATTCTATTATTCCATATAACCTCAATCTCTCCCTACTTCTTCACATGCAAAATGAGAAAAATAATCCCCACTGTAACCTTCTCATAAGATTGTTATGATTATCAAGTAAGAATTTTGAATGAAAAGGATACTCATAACTCATGTCTCCTGCCTTCTGAGTTCTAGTTGGTAGAGACAAATACCGAAAGCCAAATGGAGAGCAATGGATTAGCTTTGTTAACCATCATCTGGTAACTAGGGTCCCCTAGTGAAAAGGCATTGCAGAATGTTGCTTGGACCCAAGGCCAAAATGGAGGATTCTTACTAATGCTCATCCCCGAATCTAGGCTAGATATCTGACTGTGGTAAAGTAAACTCTGCAGAAATACTCTGAGTACATGTCAAAGGCCAGATCAGCCTGCCTCTAAGACCCAGACCCCAGCAGAACCAGAACCCAGGAGAATTAGGATGGACTTTGTTCCTGTTCAGTGCAGTGACTAGGCACTTGGAGGGGAAAATGTGATCCAACAGAAATCAAGTTCTCTACGATCAACTGGACACTCATTCTCCTTTCAGGAAGGTGAGTAGGGAATGGAGAAATTGTCCCCTCTAGCATTTTACTGTCATTTGGAGGAAAGCAGAGAACGCTTCCAGTAGAAGCATGAGGAGAGGAAATTAGAGTTCCTAACCATAAGGATATTGTAAGATAGAAAGTGCCACACAAATGTTTAAGCTGTCATTTTCATATCACTTTTTCATCACTGTTTCTATTGCACTGTACACACTTTTATATCATATTGCTAGATAATCAGGTATTTTTTATCTCACTCTCCTATCAGACTAAATTCCTTCATATAAAAAATCATTTTTTAATTTAACCTGAAATACCCATGTCTAATACCACGTTTATTGCATAGACATGACATCATTGAGTACCTGCTACACGACAGGCATTGTGCTTAGGGTTCTATATACACAATGCCTAGTTTTCACA
>NW_025796093.1:0-1141 GCF_021613505.1 Equus quagga
GCGTGACTGGTAACTTGCATGCGCACGCTGCCTTTGCTGAATGTTAATGGACAGCTAATCTTTGACAAAGGAGCTAAGAATGTACAATGGAGAAAGGAAAGTCTCTTCAATAAATGGTGTTGGGAAAACTGGACAGCCACGTGCAAAAGGATGAGAGTAGACCATTGTCTTTCGCCATACACAAAATTAACTCAAAATGGATCAAAGACTTGAAGGTAAGACGTGAAACCACAAAACTAGAAGAAAATACAGGCAGTACACTCTTTGGCATTGGTCTTAGAAGGATCTTTTCCAATACCATGCGTACTCAGGCAAGGGAAACAAAAGAAAAAATAAACAAATGGGAGTTCATCAGAGTAAGGAGCTTCTGCAAGGCAAAGGAAACCAGGAACAAAACAAAAAGACAACCCACCACCTGGGGAAATGTTTGAAAGTTGTATATCTGACAAGGGGTTAATCTCCAAAATATATAAAGAACTCATACAACTCAACAATAACAAAAACAAACAACCTGATCAAAAAATGGGCAGAGGATATGAATAGACATTTCTCCAAGGAAGATATACAGATGGCCAATAGGCACATGAAAAGATGCTCATATCACTAATCATCAGGGAAATGCAAATCAAAACTGCACTAAGATATCACCTCACAATAGCCAAGATGTGGAAGCAACCCAAGTGCCCATGAACCGATGACTGGATAAAGAAGGTTTGGTATATAGATAAAATGGAATACAGCCATAAAAAAGGGACAAAATCATCCCATTTGCAACAACATGGATAGACCTTGAGGGTATTATGTTAAGTGAAATAAGCCACACAGAGAAAGACAAACACCATATGATCTCACTCATATGTGGAAGAGAAACTAACACATGGACAAAGAGAACAGTTTAATGGTTACCAGAGGGGAAGGGGGTTGGAGGGTGGGCACAAGGGGTGAAGGGGCACACATATATGGTGACTGACTAAAAATAATGTACAGCTGACATTTCTCAATGTTATAAACTATTAGGACCTCAGTAAAATAAAAGGAAATATGTACATACAGACACCAACATCAGCTGCTAGATGTTTATTCTTCCTGACATGTGCCATGTCCATTAGCCCATTCCAAATATAGAACTCTGAGGAATTGA
>NW_025796094.1:0-1141 GCF_021613505.1 Equus quagga
TCAATTCCTCAGAGTTCTATATTTGGAATGGGCTAATGGACATGGCACATGTCAGGAAGAATAAACATCTAGCAGCTGATGTTGGTGTCTGTATGTACATATTTCCTTTTATTTTACTGAGGTCCTAATAGTTTATAACATTGAGAAATGTCAGCTGTACATTATTTTTAGTCAGTCACCATATATGTGTGCCCCTTCACCCCTTGTGCCCACCCTCCAACCCCCTTCCCCTCTGGTAACCATTAAACTGTTCTCTTTGTCCATGTGTTAGTTTCTCTTCCACATATGAGTGAGATCATATGGTGTTTGTCTTTCTCTGTGTGGCTTATTTCACTTAACATAATACCCTCAAGGTCTATCCATGTTGTTGCAAATGGGATGATTTTGTCCCTTTTTTATGGCTGTATTCCATTTTATCTATATACCAAACCTTCTTTATCCAGTCATCGGTTCATGGGCACTTGGGTTGCTTCCACATCTTGGCTATTGTGAGGTGATATCTTAGTGCAGTTTTGATTTGCATTTCCCTGATGATTAGTGATATGAGCATCTTTTCATGTGCCTATTGGCCATCTGTATATCTTCCTTGGAGAAATGTCTATTCATATCCTCTGCCCATTTTTTGATCAGGTTGTTTGTTTTTGTTATTGTTGAGTTGTATGAGTTCTTTATATATTTTGGAGATTAACCCCTTGTCAGATATACAACTTTCAAACATTTCCCCAGGTGGTGGGTTGTCTTTTTGTTTTGTTCCTGGTTTCCTTTGCCTTGCAGAAGCTCCTTACTCTGATGAACTCCCATTTGTTTATTTTTTCTTTTGTTTCCCTTGCCTGAGTACGCATGGTATTGGAAAAGATCCTTCTAAGACCAATGCCAAAGAGTGTACTGCCTGTATTTTCTTCTAGTTTTGTGGTTTCACGTCTTACCTTCAAGTCTTTGATCCATTTTGAGTTAATTTTGTGTATGGCGAAAGACAATGGTCTACTCTCATCCTTTTGCACGTGGCTGTCCAGTTTTCCCAACACCATTTATTGAAGAGACTTTCCTTTCTCCATTGTACATTCTTAGCTCCTTTGTCAAAGATTAGCTGTCCATTAACATTCAGCAAAGGCAGCGTGCGCATGCAAGTTACCAGTCACGC
>NW_025796095.1:0-1755 GCF_021613505.1 Equus quagga
AAGTCCGCCTGTCTAGCTCGGGTCTCCGTGGCGCGGCACCCGGCACCTCCCGGCTGCAGCGGCGGGGCGCGCGCCGCCGTCCAGGGCTCTGGACTGCAGGCTGCAGCGAGACGCCGCGGCTCGGCCTCCAGTCAAGTCCCCTCCGCGCGCTGGCACCGAGGCAGAGCACCTCCGTCCCCGAGGCCGAGCACAAGTCCGGAGAGCAGGAGAACTGGCCAGGCTGGCCCAGTAACACGTCCCCACTGGGCGCGGCGGCAGCGGGCCAGGAGGGAACACCCGGGGCTCCAATTCCCAGCCGGATCGACCCAGGCTTTTCCTGAGCGAGCCAAGCCCAGGCTGCCAAGGGAGGCCCCGCTCGGGGAGCGCGCGTTTGCAGGCACCGCGCTTCCCGGCCAGGCAGCGCTGGGCTGCCACCCGACGCCAACTTTCCCCTCGGGCTCTGGAAGGAAGGACGCACGCTGCGTGCAGCCAGAGCGCCACGATTCCCGCCCCAAGCAAAAGGCGTCCCCCATGTCTCCCCAAAAGCACCACAACCAAACTAGCAGCCAGGTCTCCCCATGCCCTTCCGCGGCCCACCCGGAAAGTGGCGAGCGAGGGCGCAGATGCCCTCGGTCGGGTCCTCGGTCTGCACCGAGACGTCGCCAAATGAACCTGCAGCCGGCGGAAGCCTGGGGGCTAGTGCAAACGCGCTGCCCGCCGCCTCCGCTGGGCCGGCGCGAGGGCGAGGGCGAGCGAAGCTCCCGGGTGCGCGAGGAGGCAAACCGCTAGCCGGCCGGCCGCCGGGCTCTGGCCGGGACGGCGAGGGGGAGGCGAGGGGGAGGCGAGGGGGAGGCGAAGGGGCGGCGAGGGGGCGGCGAGGGGCTGGGAGCGACCCGCCTGGGCCCTGGCGCGGCCCCTCTGTCAGCTCCGGGGCGCTTTCTCCGTCCCAGGACGATTCCTATTCCCCAGCCACTCCGCATCCTCACTTCGGACCCACAGCCACTCCTAAATTCCGTCACCTTTGCTTACCACCGCCGTTCCCAACGCGCCCTCCTACTGGCATAGCAGGTGACCTGAAACCAGCCTTACCTGCCGCCAACTCCTCACTCCCGCTCTCTCAGCCTGCTGTCCCTTCAGGGACAGAGGAAGGGGATGCGGGCTGGGGGCGTGGGAGCTGCGAGGAGGCGCAGTCCAAGAGGAAGGGCGCCTTTGAAGTTTGTAGAGCGACCACAGCAGCTGTCCGGGGAGAGACTGAGTCTTTCTCAAAAGGGGCTGCTGCAACCGCCAGGGATTACCTCTCCCCTTCCGGTCTCCTCCCCCAGCCCTCGACCCCGCCGGCGCGTGCCAGCCCTCCTGGGCGTGCTGCTAGAAGGCTATCCCTGCTGGCGGGGCCACAGCGCAGATCCCAGACAGCTCCGGGCGCGCCTAGGGGTCTTCCTCCGGGTAGGGCACTCTGTCTGTAAAGAATCCTCTGCTGTTTGAGCCTGCGCCCGGATGACTTAGGACCTGTTTATTCGATACCATAAAGTCTCTAAGGAGCTGCGGAAAAAAACGGGACACTGTCCTACGAATTTTAAGGTGAAATAAAGTAGCTAGATTCCAGTATGTAAAACCCCGGTCCACTGTGACTGGCCTTCAAAGAGCAGACAGGGGGATGAGCGACAAAGATCAGCCCTCCATTAAGGGGCTGGCACCGAGGAAGGAACAAACAGGGGAAAGAAAGAAAAGAATACCAAGATGTAAGTCTTCTTTCCTCTTTCCCTCATACCAGGCCAG
>NW_025796096.1:0-1755 GCF_021613505.1 Equus quagga
CTGGCCTGGTATGAGGGAAAGAGGAAAGAAGACTTACATCTTGGTATTCTTTTCTTTCTTTCCCCTGTTTGTTCCTTCCTCGGTGCCAGCCCCTTAATGGAGGGCTGATCTTTGTCGCTCATCCCCCTGTCTGCTCTTTGAAGGCCAGTCACAGTGGACCGGGGTTTTACATACTGGAATCTAGCTACTTTATTTCACCTTAAAATTCGTAGGACAGTGTCCCGTTTTTTTCCGCAGCTCCTTAGAGACTTTATGGTATCGAATAAACAGGTCCTAAGTCATCCGGGCGCAGGCTCAAACAGCAGAGGATTCTTTACAGACAGAGTGCCCTACCCGGAGGAAGACCCCTAGGCGCGCCCGGAGCTGTCTGGGATCTGCGCTGTGGCCCCGCCAGCAGGGATAGCCTTCTAGCAGCACGCCCAGGAGGGCTGGCACGCGCCGGCGGGGTCGAGGGCTGGGGGAGGAGACCGGAAGGGGAGAGGTAATCCCTGGCGGTTGCAGCAGCCCCTTTTGAGAAAGACTCAGTCTCTCCCCGGACAGCTGCTGTGGTCGCTCTACAAACTTCAAAGGCGCCCTTCCTCTTGGACTGCGCCTCCTCGCAGCTCCCACGCCCCCAGCCCGCATCCCCTTCCTCTGTCCCTGAAGGGACAGCAGGCTGAGAGAGCGGGAGTGAGGAGTTGGCGGCAGGTAAGGCTGGTTTCAGGTCACCTGCTATGCCAGTAGGAGGGCGCGTTGGGAACGGCGGTGGTAAGCAAAGGTGACGGAATTTAGGAGTGGCTGTGGGTCCGAAGTGAGGATGCGGAGTGGCTGGGGAATAGGAATCGTCCTGGGACGGAGAAAGCGCCCCGGAGCTGACAGAGGGGCCGCGCCAGGGCCCAGGCGGGTCGCTCCCAGCCCCTCGCCGCCCCCTCGCCGCCCCTTCGCTGCCCCCTCGCCTCCCCCTCGCCTCCCCCTCGCCGTCCCGGCCAGAGCCCGGCGGCCGGCCGGCTAGCGGTTTGCCTCCTCGCGCACCCGGGAGCTTCGCTCGCCCTCGCCCTCGCGCCGGCCCAGCGGAGGCGGCGGGCAGCGCGTTTGCACTAGCCCCCAGGCTTCCGCCGGCTGCAGGTTCATTTGGCGACGTCTCGGTGCAGACCGAGGACCCGACCGAGGGCATCTGCGCCCTCGCTCGCCACTTTCCGGGTGGGCCGCGGAAGGGCATGGGGAGACCTGGCTGCTAGTTTGGTTGTGGTGCTTTTGGGGAGACATGGGGGACGCCTTTTGCTTGGGGCGGGAATCGTGGCGCTCTGGCTGCACGCAGCGTGCGTCCTTCCTTCCAGAGCCCGAGGGGAAAGTTGGCGTCGGGTGGCAGCCCAGCGCTGCCTGGCCGGGAAGCGCGGTGCCTGCAAACGCGCGCTCCCCGAGCGGGGCCTCCCTTGGCAGCCTGGGCTTGGCTCGCTCAGGAAAAGCCTGGGTCGATCCGGCTGGGAATTGGAGCCCCGGGTGTTCCCTCCTGGCCCGCTGCCGCCGCGCCCAGTGGGGACGTGTTACTGGGCCAGCCTGGCCAGTTCTCCTGCTCTCCGGACTTGTGCTCGGCCTCGGGGACGGAGGTGCTCTGCCTCGGTGCCAGCGCGCGGAGGGGACTTGACTGGAGGCCGAGCCGCGGCGTCTCGCTGCAGCCTGCAGTCCAGAGCCCTGGACGGCGGCGCGCGCCCCGCCGCTGCAGCCGGGAGGTGCCGGGTGCCGCGCCACGGAGACCCGAGCTAGACAGGCGGACTT
>NW_025796097.1:0-1353 GCF_021613505.1 Equus quagga
GGCCTCCAGTCAAGTCCCCTCCGCGCGCTGGCACCGAGGCAGAGCACCTCTGTCCCCGAGGCCGAGCACAAGTCCGGAGAGCAGGAGAACTGGCCAGGCTGGCCCAGTAACACGTCCCCTCGGGGCGCGGCGGCAGCGGGCCAGGAGGGAACACCCGGGCCTCCAATTCCCAGCCGGATGGAATCCAGGCTTTTCGCGAGGGAGCCAAGCCCAGGCTGCCAAGGGATGCCCCGCTCGGGGAGCGCGCGTTTGCAGGCACCGCGCTTCCCTGCCAGCCAGCGCCTGGCTGCCACCCGACGCCAACTTTCCCCTTGGGCTCTGGAAGGAAGGACGCACGCTGAGTGCAGCCGGAGAGCCAGGATTCCTGCTCCAAGCAAAAGGCGTCGCCCATGCCTCCCCAAATGCACCACAACCAAACTAGCAGCCGGGTCTCCCCGTGCCCTTCCCCGGCCCACCCGGAATGTGGCGAGCGAGGGCGCAGATGCCCTCGGCCGGGTCCTCCGCACACGGTCTGCGCCGAGACTTCGCCGAATGAACCTGCAGCGGGCAGAAGTCGGGGGGGCTAGTGCAAACGCGCTGCCCGCCGCCTCCGCTGCGCCTGCGCGAGGGCGAGGGCGAGTGAAGCTCCTGGGTGCTCGAGGAGGCAAACCGCTAGCCTGGAGCCAGGGTTGCTGCGGCCCCCGAGCGAGAACCGCGCCAGCCAGGCGGCGCGCCAGGCCCCAGCTGGAGCTCCGGGGAGGTGAGGCTGGCGCGGAGAGGCGCGCTCCTAGAGGAAGGGCGCCTCTGAAGTTTGTGGGGTGACCGCAACAGCTGTCCGGGGAGACACTGAGTCTTTCTAAAAAAAGGGGATGCTCCAAACGCCGGGGATTGCCTCTCCCCTTCTGATCTCCTCCCCCAGCCCTCACCCCACACCGGCGTGCGCCAGCCCTCCTGGGCATGCTGCTAGAAAGCCATCTCTGCTGGTGCGGCCACAGCGCAGATGCCAGACAGCTCCTGGCGCGCCGACGGGTGTTCCTCTGGACAGGGCACTCTGTCTCTAAAGAATCCTCTGCTGTTTGAGCCTGCGCCCGGATGACTTTAGGACCTGTTTATTCGATACCATCAAGTCTCTAAGGACCTGCGGGAAAAAACGGGACAGTGTCCTACAAATTTTAAGCCTCAGATAAAGTAAGTAGATTCCAGTAAGTAAAACCCCGGTCCACTGTGACTGGCCTTGAAAGAGCAGACAGGGGGATGAGCGCCAGAGATCAGCGCTCCATTAAGGGGCTGGCACCGAGGAAAGAACAAAGGGGAAAGAAAGAAAAACATACCAAGATGTAAGTCTTCTTTCCTCTTTCCCTCATACCAGGCCAG
>NW_025796098.1:0-1353 GCF_021613505.1 Equus quagga
CTGGCCTGGTATGAGGGAAAGAGGAAAGAAGACTTACATCTTGGTATGTTTTTCTTTCTTTCCCCTTTGTTCTTTCCTCGGTGCCAGCCCCTTAATGGAGCGCTGATCTCTGGCGCTCATCCCCCTGTCTGCTCTTTCAAGGCCAGTCACAGTGGACCGGGGTTTTACTTACTGGAATCTACTTACTTTATCTGAGGCTTAAAATTTGTAGGACACTGTCCCGTTTTTTCCCGCAGGTCCTTAGAGACTTGATGGTATCGAATAAACAGGTCCTAAAGTCATCCGGGCGCAGGCTCAAACAGCAGAGGATTCTTTAGAGACAGAGTGCCCTGTCCAGAGGAACACCCGTCGGCGCGCCAGGAGCTGTCTGGCATCTGCGCTGTGGCCGCACCAGCAGAGATGGCTTTCTAGCAGCATGCCCAGGAGGGCTGGCGCACGCCGGTGTGGGGTGAGGGCTGGGGGAGGAGATCAGAAGGGGAGAGGCAATCCCCGGCGTTTGGAGCATCCCCTTTTTTTAGAAAGACTCAGTGTCTCCCCGGACAGCTGTTGCGGTCACCCCACAAACTTCAGAGGCGCCCTTCCTCTAGGAGCGCGCCTCTCCGCGCCAGCCTCACCTCCCCGGAGCTCCAGCTGGGGCCTGGCGCGCCGCCTGGCTGGCGCGGTTCTCGCTCGGGGGCCGCAGCAACCCTGGCTCCAGGCTAGCGGTTTGCCTCCTCGAGCACCCAGGAGCTTCACTCGCCCTCGCCCTCGCGCAGGCGCAGCGGAGGCGGCGGGCAGCGCGTTTGCACTAGCCCCCCCGACTTCTGCCCGCTGCAGGTTCATTCGGCGAAGTCTCGGCGCAGACCGTGTGCGGAGGACCCGGCCGAGGGCATCTGCGCCCTCGCTCGCCACATTCCGGGTGGGCCGGGGAAGGGCACGGGGAGACCCGGCTGCTAGTTTGGTTGTGGTGCATTTGGGGAGGCATGGGCGACGCCTTTTGCTTGGAGCAGGAATCCTGGCTCTCCGGCTGCACTCAGCGTGCGTCCTTCCTTCCAGAGCCCAAGGGGAAAGTTGGCGTCGGGTGGCAGCCAGGCGCTGGCTGGCAGGGAAGCGCGGTGCCTGCAAACGCGCGCTCCCCGAGCGGGGCATCCCTTGGCAGCCTGGGCTTGGCTCCCTCGCGAAAAGCCTGGATTCCATCCGGCTGGGAATTGGAGGCCCGGGTGTTCCCTCCTGGCCCGCTGCCGCCGCGCCCCGAGGGGACGTGTTACTGGGCCAGCCTGGCCAGTTCTCCTGCTCTCCGGACTTGTGCTCGGCCTCGGGGACAGAGGTGCTCTGCCTCGGTGCCAGCGCGCGGAGGGGACTTGACTGGAGGCC
>NW_025796099.1:0-2319 GCF_021613505.1 Equus quagga
GTCTGTGTGATATTTTTATGAATGTCACCTCAAAGTGACATCACTTTGAGTGGGAAGATCATTTCTGTAAACCTCACGACAAGTCATAAAGTTAGATTTTGTGCATAGATCTAGAAAGGAAGGCTGCTCAAAAGAAGTAGTTTATTGAACTTGGATGACCTGATATTCTCCACGAAGAGATACATTTGCCTATTTCACAAGCACAGATCACTTTTACGAAGGTCGATTCTCCCCAGGATGGTACTAACAGGTTCCCGGCCATGTTGTGACAAGGCCCAGAAGCGAAGGTGTCAGAACCGGCCTGCAGGAGTGGCCAGCAGGGCCCCACGGGGGAGACTCTGAGGGGTGAAGTGTGAGGAGCGGAGGCATCGAGGTGGGAGGGTGGAGAGGAGCTGTGTGTAACACACTCAGTGGGAAGAGTAGTGCGCGCGTCTGAGGCACGTGGCCCTCGTCTCATCTTCAATGATCTCTTCAGACCAAACTCTGAGTGAACACATGGGATCTCCTGTCTGTGCTCATGTATCAGCACAGCGCTCCACATGTCATTTCTGTGAACAACATCTCCAGCATTTTGTCAGTGAATTAGTGTCATCACATCCTCAGCAGCGTAAGGTTTGAAAACAAAGACATTTGTTCACAATATTAGGTGAAAAATGCATCTTGCCGATCATGTTTATAAAAATTAAAAGGTTTCTGTTCTACTCTGTCGGTTGTCCAAACTCAATGGCCTTGACCATGTTAGAAAGGGAATCCTGATCCTAACTTGTCAGGAGATGAGCCTGACATGGGGAGCTCGACCAGACATCAGACTTCCGCAAGGTCCCACAGAAACACGCTCCTGGGCTGTCTGTCATGGAGGGAACAGAGGGAGTGTCCCCACCTCTGTGCACAGAGAGACCACGTTTAACCTGGAAACACAGATTCCAACACCATGAAGATCTGAGCGCTCCTCACACAGACTCAGGGAGGAGGGAGCACCTGAATACAGAAGAGGTGATGGTGACAGGAGGGCTGGGATGAGAGAGGAGGATATGGGCCATGGTGAGGGGCAGGCAGGGAGGGGGCTGACAGGTCAGGCTCTGAGGTCAGGCTCCTGGGTGAGAATCTTGACTCACTCATCACTGTCTGGGGGACTTCGGGGAAATCATTTAACCTCACAATGATGGCTCGCTTCTCATCAGACTGGAGGGGAGGGTGACCTTGAGCAGAAGGCTGCTGGTGGGTTATTGTGACATCTGGTTGAGGGGGTGAATGTCAACACTCACCAGGGGTCTGGCATCTATTGAGGGCTCAGCAGTAGTCGTTCTGTTGACTGGCTGTACATGCAGGATGACTTCCACTCTGGGGGCACTGGGGTTGTTGGTTTGGGGGTCCTAGTAAGTCCAAGTCCCCTGGGCTGTGCTCAAGGGGAAAGGGTGTGACTGCTGCTTCCTTTGTAGACACTTCCATTGGGTAGAATCAACCCCCACTCTGAAACCCACACCTAGCTCTTCTTCTGACCTCAGGAAATTACCAGCAGGAGGTCCTTAGGCTCAGAACTCAGACAGGAGCTCCGACAGAGGGAAAGGAGAACAGAAGTGCGTTCAATGCTGCTCCCTTCCTGAGCTGTAAGAAGAGAGAGGAAGAGGAGCTTGGAGAGGCCGGTCCAGCCGGGCAGCGCTGGGAAACAGCTGCTGGAAGCCTCCCCCCCCCATGGACTGGGTTCCCTTCTACCTCCTTCCCCGCCTTTTCCCACAGGTCAGAGTGTCCCGGGGTACTCAGATGTCCCCCTCCCTCCAAGCATGGGTCTAGGGACTTCTGTCCAGTCTCAATGCGCTGAGCATCATTCTGGTATTTCCTGTTTCCGGGTCTCTGTGCTCTGCCTGTGCTGACCCCGCCCCCATCTGCATCTGCCTCCCTGGGAGCCTCAGCCAAGCTCACCTGCACCCTGAGCACCTACTCCATTCACTGTATCAACAGAGACCAGGGAAGGACCCTGTGGAGGTGAAGAAGGTTAACAGAGATGGAAGCCACAGCAACGGGAATGGGACCCTTGACCACTTCTCAGGCTCCAGCTCTGTGGCTGACTCCTACTTCACCGTCTCCAGCATCCAGTCTGAGGACGAGGCTGAGCATCACTGTGGTGAGAGCCATACAATTGATGGACAGGACGGGTAAGCCACAGTGACAGTGACAAAGGGGAAGTGAGATCAAAACCTCCCTCCCCCCCCCCACTCTTCCCCATAGGGACTTAGGGTGAGCTGTCCCCTGTCCCTCTCCAGGACTCTTAAACTTCGACTCTTCTCCTTATAATGCCCGTCATCCTGAGCTCCACCTGGA
>NW_025796100.1:0-1097 GCF_021613505.1 Equus quagga
TGGTGTCTGGCATCCTGGTTCATATATGGCTGTCTTCCTGCTGTGTCTTCACGTTGTGGAAGGGGTGAATATAGGGATAATGTATTCATTCCACACTTGAATTCATTTCACGTGAAGTAACACAAATGAAAGGCTATTTAGACATTGTTCTTTAAGAGAAGTTAGAATTTTATCTCTCTAAACTTGCTATGCCCTGAATAATGACAACATAATGACAACATGATAATACCATGTCATTATGCTGAAGCAACTAAGGGTGATTTCTATTTTAGAAATAAACTGATAAAAGTAACTTGCTTAAATTCATGCTGTCCACATCTCCTTGAATCTCATGAGCTTGTGGGTACAGATAAAGTAAGGTTAACATTGATAATCTAAATTTTGCAACCGTTCATCTCCTCTTTCCTGACTCAGGACTTTGGTCAGACCCTGCCTCCTCATGTCCCCAGTCAAACTCTTTTCCAGTTATTTCTTGAAGCATCTTAGGAAGTTTCTCAGATGTGCTCAGGAGAACATGTTCTTTGATATTGCTATCTGATGCCTGAGATCCTCTTGTGAAAGGCACCTCCCCATGACCACTTTTGTCAACACCCAGTGTGAGAACAGGGCCTCTCTGCCTCAGATAATGTCTCCTGCTGCTCCCAGATCTGCAAAGCTTTTGGATATTAGACTAGCTTCTGGACCCTTCAGTTTCTCTACAATGTCTGAGCTACCGGTGCTTGCAGAAATAGATATATTCCAAACACTTCTGACTGAAACTTCCAAGAATGTAATGACTTCACAGCTCAGGATCTAACTTTAGAGACTTCTATATGTCCTGCAGCACAAGGACATTTTCCTCTGACACTGTCATTCTCACTAAGGAATGCAGAACAGGGCATTTATGTTCATGGTACAGGGGGATACTACAACAGAAACACACAAGCATAGGTCCAGGCTCCTACGTTTCTCTTGTTCCTCTTCTGTCCTCTCCTCTTTCCTTTGTGACTCAAAAGGTGCCCCATGTCTTTTTTACGGCTGGGAAGTCCAAGATCAAGGCACCTGCAGATTTGGTGTCTGGCATCCTGGTTCATATATGGCTGTCTTCCTGCTGTGTC
>NW_025796101.1:0-1097 GCF_021613505.1 Equus quagga
GACACAGCAGGAAGACAGCCATATATGAACCAGGATGCCAGACACCAAATCTGCAGGTGCCTTGATCTTGGACTTCCCAGCCGTAAAAAAGACATGGGGCACCTTTTGAGTCACAAAGGAAAGAGGAGAGGACAGAAGAGGAACAAGAGAAACGTAGGAGCCTGGACCTATGCTTGTGTGTTTCTGTTGTAGTATCCCCCTGTACCATGAACATAAATGCCCTGTTCTGCATTCCTTAGTGAGAATGACAGTGTCAGAGGAAAATGTCCTTGTGCTGCAGGACATATAGAAGTCTCTAAAGTTAGATCCTGAGCTGTGAAGTCATTACATTCTTGGAAGTTTCAGTCAGAAGTGTTTGGAATATATCTATTTCTGCAAGCACCGGTAGCTCAGACATTGTAGAGAAACTGAAGGGTCCAGAAGCTAGTCTAATATCCAAAAGCTTTGCAGATCTGGGAGCAGCAGGAGACATTATCTGAGGCAGAGAGGCCCTGTTCTCACACTGGGTGTTGACAAAAGTGGTCATGGGGAGGTGCCTTTCACAAGAGGATCTCAGGCATCAGATAGCAATATCAAAGAACATGTTCTCCTGAGCACATCTGAGAAACTTCCTAAGATGCTTCAAGAAATAACTGGAAAAGAGTTTGACTGGGGACATGAGGAGGCAGGGTCTGACCAAAGTCCTGAGTCAGGAAAGAGGAGATGAACGGTTGCAAAATTTAGATTATCAATGTTAACCTTACTTTATCTGTACCCACAAGCTCATGAGATTCAAGGAGATGTGGACAGCATGAATTTAAGCAAGTTACTTTTATCAGTTTATTTCTAAAATAGAAATCACCCTTAGTTGCTTCAGCATAATGACATGGTATTATCATGTTGTCATTATGTTGTCATTATTCAGGGCATAGCAAGTTTAGAGAGATAAAATTCTAACTTCTCTTAAAGAACAATGTCTAAATAGCCTTTCATTTGTGTTACTTCACGTGAAATGAATTCAAGTGTGGAATGAATACATTATCCCTATATTCACCCCTTCCACAACGTGAAGACACAGCAGGAAGACAGCCATATATGAACCAGGATGCCAGACACCA
>NW_025796102.1:0-1420 GCF_021613505.1 Equus quagga
TCTCCCCAAAGCCCCCCGGTACATAGTTGTATATTCTTCGTTGTGGGCCCTTCTAGCTGTGGCATGTGGGATGCTGCCTCAGCGTGGTTTGACGAGCAGTACCATGTCCGCGCCCAGGATTCGAACCAACGAAACACTGGGCCGCCTGCCCTGGAGCGCACGAACTTAACCACTCAGCCACGGGGCCAGCCCCCATGTATGTAATTTTGAATGTAATTTCTAGTAATCACATTTTAAGAAGTAAAAGGAAATGGCATATTTTATTTTAACCCAGTCTACCTAAAATATTGTCAGTTCTACATATAATCAATATTAAAAATTATTAATGTGGTATTTTGCGTTCTTGTTTCATACTAAGTCTTGGAAATATGGGGTGTATTTTACACTTACAACATATTTCAATTCAGACTAACCACAGTTCAAGTGCTCAATAGCCACACGTGGCTAGTGACTACTATATTGGGCAGCATAGCTGTAGTCTCGGTCTCCTTGGGTTCAAACCCCAGCTTTGCCATTTACTTGCCTGACAATTTACGTGGTCTCTCTCTTCCTCAATTTCCTTTTTGTAAAATGGAATTAATCATGCCATCCACACCATAGGGTTCTTGAAAGAATTAAACAAATTAATACATACAAATAGTGCGTAGCATAAAATATGCACACCATAAATGTTAAATGTGATAGTTTTATTTTTAAATAGTAAGATTTCTAAAGATAAAACTGTATTTTATTTGTATTCTCATTTTTTCAGAACCTAAAATTGTGGCTGCCATATGGTAGACCCTCTGTATTTGGCTGGCTGAATGAAAACTGGCTTTCACCACTTACTCTATATAGCATCAAAACTTCAGATGAAATTCTGGTCATTGTAAGAATGGCAACAGAGCATCACCTATTAACGGTAGTAGTGATGGGGAGATACCATTTGCAGATGTATTTTAAAATAATCAACTTTGTTAAGGTATAATTATCATAAAATTCCCCCCTTTTAAGCATACAATTCAGTGAGCTTTGACAAATATATGAATCAATCAATATATAGAACATTTTCAGCACCCAAGAAGTTTCCTTGTGCTTCTTTATAGTCAATCCTCTGTCCTCACCCTCAACCCTTGGCAACTGTTGATCTGCTTTCTGTTACTTTTGCTTTACCTTTTTAGAATTTCATATGAATGAAATCAGAAAATATGGAGTCTTTTGTGTCTGGCTTCTTTTACTTAGTGTAATGGTTTGAGGTTCATCTGTGTTGTTTCATGTATCCAGACTTCATTCCTTTTTATTGCTGAGTAATATTTCATTGTGCAGGTATACTACAATTTGTTATCCATTCTCCTATTGATGAACATTTGAGATGTTTGCAGTTTTTAACCATTATTCTCTTAGCAGCATCTTTCACAGAGCAGAAGTTTTTTTTTTTTTT
>NW_025796103.1:0-1420 GCF_021613505.1 Equus quagga
AAAAAAAAAAAAAACTTCTGCTCTGTGAAAGATGCTGCTAAGAGAATAATGGTTAAAAACTGCAAACATCTCAAATGTTCATCAATAGGAGAATGGATAACAAATTGTAGTATACCTGCACAATGAAATATTACTCAGCAATAAAAAGGAATGAAGTCTGGATACATGAAACAACACAGATGAACCTCAAACCATTACACTAAGTAAAAGAAGCCAGACACAAAAGACTCCATATTTTCTGATTTCATTCATATGAAATTCTAAAAAGGTAAAGCAAAAGTAACAGAAAGCAGATCAACAGTTGCCAAGGGTTGAGGGTGAGGACAGAGGATTGACTATAAAGAAGCACAAGGAAACTTCTTGGGTGCTGAAAATGTTCTATATATTGATTGATTCATATATTTGTCAAAGCTCACTGAATTGTATGCTTAAAAGGGGGGAATTTTATGATAATTATACCTTAACAAAGTTGATTATTTTAAAATACATCTGCAAATGGTATCTCCCCATCACTACTACCGTTAATAGGTGATGCTCTGTTGCCATTCTTACAATGACCAGAATTTCATCTGAAGTTTTGATGCTATATAGAGTAAGTGGTGAAAGCCAGTTTTCATTCAGCCAGCCAAATACAGAGGGTCTACCATATGGCAGCCACAATTTTAGGTTCTGAAAAAATGAGAATACAAATAAAATACAGTTTTATCTTTAGAAATCTTACTATTTAAAAATAAAACTATCACATTTAACATTTATGGTGTGCATATTTTATGCTACGCACTATTTGTATGTATTAATTTGTTTAATTCTTTCAAGAACCCTATGGTGTGGATGGCATGATTAATTCCATTTTACAAAAAGGAAATTGAGGAAGAGAGAGACCACGTAAATTGTCAGGCAAGTAAATGGCAAAGCTGGGGTTTGAACCCAAGGAGACCGAGACTACAGCTATGCTGCCCAATATAGTAGTCACTAGCCACGTGTGGCTATTGAGCACTTGAACTGTGGTTAGTCTGAATTGAAATATGTTGTAAGTGTAAAATACACCCCATATTTCCAAGACTTAGTATGAAACAAGAACGCAAAATACCACATTAATAATTTTTAATATTGATTATATGTAGAACTGACAATATTTTAGGTAGACTGGGTTAAAATAAAATATGCCATTTCCTTTTACTTCTTAAAATGTGATTACTAGAAATTACATTCAAAATTACATACATGGGGGCTGGCCCCGTGGCTGAGTGGTTAAGTTCGTGCGCTCCAGGGCAGGCGGCCCAGTGTTTCGTTGGTTCGAATCCTGGGCGCGGACATGGTACTGCTCGTCAAACCACGCTGAGGCAGCATCCCACATGCCACAGCTAGAAGGGCCCACAACGAAGAATATACAACTATGTACCGGGGGGCTTTGGGGAGA
>NW_025796104.1:0-1185 GCF_021613505.1 Equus quagga
ATTCTGGATGAGAATTGGTTTCTCTTTATAATGAAATTTGGGATAAGGGTTTTGGGAGGAAACTAAATGCAAAATTATTTTTTCTCATGAGCAAAGATGCAGTGAGAAGACAAATACAACAGGATTATACTTTTAACCAAAGTGGATTTTTTATTTATTTGTTTTCTTTTAGAAAATAAGAAATTCATTAATTTATAGGGATTCAATCAGCTAAGAATTGTTTTTATAGCCTCAGGCAAGACATGATACGAGAGCCATTCAGGAAGTAAACAGAGTTATTGATCATGGAAACAGTGAATAGACATAGTTTTAGAGATCATGTAATGATTAAACTAAACTCCTAGACTAAATAAAGATTTGCCAGATTGGGTAAGGGGAAGCATTGAGAGCTTGTTATGAAAATTTTTCTCTAGGACCTGGGTATGTATCTGTTAATCAGCATGTTATATAATCTTCTTTCTAAACACATCCATAATGCGTTATCCGTTTATTCTCAATTTTAGCTCTTTAATGTTGAACAGATAAATACAAAGGAAATTTCTATATCTACCTAAGGACAGGATTATTAAGCATCACGATTTTTCTGTTCTTTTTAGTTGTTTAGGATCTTCATGCTCAAAGTGTTGTCCACAGACCAATAATATTGGCATTTTCTGGGAGCTTTAGAAAAACGGAATCTCAGATCCTTCCTCAAATCTCCTGAATTAGAATCTGCATAATAGCATAAACCCCTGGCTGATTTCTATGCACATTAAACTTTAAGAAGCACTACCCTAGAGATCTTTCCCAGATTTTATTTTTTAGATTATCTAATTCAAAAGTTTGAAGGAGTTTTTGGAAGAAAAATTTAAAATTTCCTTTAAAGCATTTATTTCTCCATAAGGACTGCATAACATGTAAGCCAGTTTTTTTCTCTCTCTTTTTTTTCCTGCTTTATCTCCCCAAATCCCACCTGGTACATAGTTGTATGTCTTAGTTGCAGGTCCTTCTAGTTGTGGCATGTAGGACACTGCCTTAATATGACCCGACAAGTGGTGTCATGTTGTGCCCAGGATCCGAACCAGCAAAACGCTGGGCCACTGCAGCAGAGTGCGTGAACTTAAACACTCAGCCATGGGGCGGGCCCCAAGCAATTTTTTTAATTGTACTACGTCATATGTCTATATTTCTAATAACCCAAAATAA
>NW_025796105.1:0-1185 GCF_021613505.1 Equus quagga
TTATTTTGGGTTATTAGAAATATAGACATATGACGTAGTACAATTAAAAAAATTGCTTGGGGCCCGCCCCATGGCTGAGTGTTTAAGTTCACGCACTCTGCTGCAGTGGCCCAGCGTTTTGCTGGTTCGGATCCTGGGCACAACATGACACCACTTGTCGGGTCATATTAAGGCAGTGTCCTACATGCCACAACTAGAAGGACCTGCAACTAAGACATACAACTATGTACCAGGTGGGATTTGGGGAGATAAAGCAGGAAAAAAAAGAGAGAGAAAAAAACTGGCTTACATGTTATGCAGTCCTTATGGAGAAATAAATGCTTTAAAGGAAATTTTAAATTTTTCTTCCAAAAACTCCTTCAAACTTTTGAATTAGATAATCTAAAAAATAAAATCTGGGAAAGATCTCTAGGGTAGTGCTTCTTAAAGTTTAATGTGCATAGAAATCAGCCAGGGGTTTATGCTATTATGCAGATTCTAATTCAGGAGATTTGAGGAAGGATCTGAGATTCCGTTTTTCTAAAGCTCCCAGAAAATGCCAATATTATTGGTCTGTGGACAACACTTTGAGCATGAAGATCCTAAACAACTAAAAAGAACAGAAAAATCGTGATGCTTAATAATCCTGTCCTTAGGTAGATATAGAAATTTCCTTTGTATTTATCTGTTCAACATTAAAGAGCTAAAATTGAGAATAAACGGATAACGCATTATGGATGTGTTTAGAAAGAAGATTATATAACATGCTGATTAACAGATACATACCCAGGTCCTAGAGAAAAATTTTCATAACAAGCTCTCAATGCTTCCCCTTACCCAATCTGGCAAATCTTTATTTAGTCTAGGAGTTTAGTTTAATCATTACATGATCTCTAAAACTATGTCTATTCACTGTTTCCATGATCAATAACTCTGTTTACTTCCTGAATGGCTCTCGTATCATGTCTTGCCTGAGGCTATAAAAACAATTCTTAGCTGATTGAATCCCTATAAATTAATGAATTTCTTATTTTCTAAAAGAAAACAAATAAATAAAAAATCCACTTTGGTTAAAAGTATAATCCTGTTGTATTTGTCTTCTCACTGCATCTTTGCTCATGAGAAAAAATAATTTTGCATTTAGTTTCCTCCCAAAACCCTTATCCCAAATTTCATTATAAAGAGAAACCAATTCTCATCCAGAAT
>NW_025796106.1:0-1399 GCF_021613505.1 Equus quagga
CTATTGATGGTTTTAAAACAAATGATTTGATTAATTAGGTCCTAGAGGAAGCCATTTGGTGACTGCCTTGTAAGATCAAAATCATCTCTTATTTACTAAGCCATTTAAATGATAGGGAATTTTCCCTATCATTTATTATGGTTTATTATTAATCATTTATTATTATTCCTTATTTCATAACTAAATACAAATATAAAATGCTTTGAAAAGAAAAATATATTCCTTAAGCATTTAAAAAATACAAATGTCAAAACTGAAAAGAAAACAAAGAACAAAAAAAGGAAATGAGTTATCAAGCCATGAAAAGACAGCAGAACCTTAAATGAGTCTTACAAAGTAAACATCGCCAATCTGAAAGGACTCCTTACCAATATGATTCCAACTATATGACATTCTAGAAAAAGCCAAACTATGGAGGCAGTAAAAATATCAGTGGTTATGAGGGTTAGGGGAGAGGCAGACACGAATAGGCAGAGAACAGAAGATATTTAGGACAGTGAAATGATACTGTACGACATTACATTAGTGAATCATCTCATACATTTGTCAAAACCCATCGAATGTACACTATCAAGAGTGAACTTTAATATGAACTTTGGACCTTGGGGATAATGGTGCTTCAATGTGGGTTCATCCATTGCAACAAATGTACCACTTGGGTAGGGAATGTTGACAGTGGGGGAGGTTGTCACGTGTGGAGACAGATTTATAGGAACTCTTTGTACTTTTCACTTAACTATTGTTGTGAACCTAAAAATTCTCTAAAAAAATAGGTCTATTTAAAAGAAAAAAAATTATAGATGGAAAAAGTTATACTAGGCACATTATAATGACAAATAGTCTGTTGTTACTAGACAAAATAAGGATATTAGGATCTTTACTCAAGCGACAGATATTTACTCCATTTGATAAAAGGAAAGTTTACCAGATATGTCAATCATGGACTTCAATTTACCTTTCCAGCTTCTAGAAGCCACCTATATTCCTTGGCTTGTGATCCCCTTTCTCCATCTTACAAGCCAGCAACATTGCATCTCTCTGACCCTTCTTTCCCTCTCTAACTACTAAAAAAAAACTTCAGAAAAGTTCTCTCCTCTTAAAATCTCTTATCATTAGATTGGCTTCACCTGGATACTCCAGGATGCTCTTTCCACTGCAAGGTCCTTAACCTTTATCGTATCTGCAAAGCCCCTTTTCCCCTGTCCATTCACAGGTTCTGAGGATTAGGAGGTGAGTGTTTTCGGGGGGCATTATTCTGCTTACTACAGCTTCCAAGTTCAAATTGTTGCCCAAATTAATTTTCCCATAACTGCACAACTGAAGGTCCTGATTTTTGCCGGCTATTGGCTGAAGGCATCCCTCAGGTCCTAGAGGCCACCTGCAGTTCCTTGCTGTATTG
>NW_025796107.1:0-1399 GCF_021613505.1 Equus quagga
CAATACAGCAAGGAACTGCAGGTGGCCTCTAGGACCTGAGGGATGCCTTCAGCCAATAGCCGGCAAAAATCAGGACCTTCAGTTGTGCAGTTATGGGAAAATTAATTTGGGCAACAATTTGAACTTGGAAGCTGTAGTAAGCAGAATAATGCCCCCCGAAAACACTCACCTCCTAATCCTCAGAACCTGTGAATGGACAGGGGAAAAGGGGCTTTGCAGATACGATAAAGGTTAAGGACCTTGCAGTGGAAAGAGCATCCTGGAGTATCCAGGTGAAGCCAATCTAATGATAAGAGATTTTAAGAGGAGAGAACTTTTCTGAAGTTTTTTTTTAGTAGTTAGAGAGGGAAAGAAGGGTCAGAGAGATGCAATGTTGCTGGCTTGTAAGATGGAGAAAGGGGATCACAAGCCAAGGAATATAGGTGGCTTCTAGAAGCTGGAAAGGTAAATTGAAGTCCATGATTGACATATCTGGTAAACTTTCCTTTTATCAAATGGAGTAAATATCTGTCGCTTGAGTAAAGATCCTAATATCCTTATTTTGTCTAGTAACAACAGACTATTTGTCATTATAATGTGCCTAGTATAACTTTTTCCATCTATAATTTTTTTTCTTTTAAATAGACCTATTTTTTTAGAGAATTTTTAGGTTCACAACAATAGTTAAGTGAAAAGTACAAAGAGTTCCTATAAATCTGTCTCCACACGTGACAACCTCCCCCACTGTCAACATTCCCTACCCAAGTGGTACATTTGTTGCAATGGATGAACCCACATTGAAGCACCATTATCCCCAAGGTCCAAAGTTCATATTAAAGTTCACTCTTGATAGTGTACATTCGATGGGTTTTGACAAATGTATGAGATGATTCACTAATGTAATGTCGTACAGTATCATTTCACTGTCCTAAATATCTTCTGTTCTCTGCCTATTCGTGTCTGCCTCTCCCCTAACCCTCATAACCACTGATATTTTTACTGCCTCCATAGTTTGGCTTTTTCTAGAATGTCATATAGTTGGAATCATATTGGTAAGGAGTCCTTTCAGATTGGCGATGTTTACTTTGTAAGACTCATTTAAGGTTCTGCTGTCTTTTCATGGCTTGATAACTCATTTCCTTTTTTTGTTCTTTGTTTTCTTTTCAGTTTTGACATTTGTATTTTTTAAATGCTTAAGGAATATATTTTTCTTTTCAAAGCATTTTATATTTGTATTTAGTTATGAAATAAGGAATAATAATAAATGATTAATAATAAACCATAATAAATGATAGGGAAAATTCCCTATCATTTAAATGGCTTAGTAAATAAGAGATGATTTTGATCTTACAAGGCAGTCACCAAATGGCTTCCTCTAGGACCTAATTAATCAAATCATTTGTTTTAAAACCATCAATAG
>NW_025796108.1:0-3971 GCF_021613505.1 Equus quagga
GGGAGCAAGACATTTAAATAGCAAATCAAAAACACCACCATGACAGGTCGAGAGAGACCACAGACGAAGGGAAAAACCTTTCTTTCTGCTTTTTGAACAAGGTGCCCACTTTTTCATTTGGCATTGGGCCTGGCAAATTATGTGGTTAGCCCTGATCCTGTAGTTTGTTAGTCCATCTACTATTTAAATCAATTTGTATAATTTACAAAATGTACCCATGTAAAAATGTATAATTAGATGAGCTTTGACATATTTATACATCCATGAAGCTGCTGCCAAAACCAAGATTCAGAAGATTTCCTTTACTCCCAAAAGATTCCTCTTGCCCTTTGCAGTCCTTGGCTCCCAGACAACCACTGATCTGATTTTTATCATTATAGATTAGTTTATAGATAATAGACTGATTTTCAAGAATTTTACATAAATGAAATCGCACAGTATATATTCTTCTGTGACTGGCTTCTTTCACTCAGCATGATTTTGAGAAGCCACTTATTCTTGGTGGACAGATGAATTTTTCCCAAGTTAGGGCTGTTACAAAGAATACCATTGTTAACATTCTTATACACATGTCCTGGAATACTACGTGCACAAGTGTCTCTAGGGTTCATACATAGGGTCGTGGGATATGCTTAGCTTTTGTTTTATTAGATAAAGCCAAATTATTTTCCCAAGTGGGTGTTCCAATTTAAATTCCCACCAACATGTATGACAGTTCCCATTGCTTTATATCCTTGCCAACTCTAGGTATTGTTAGACTTTTTAATTTTTGCCAGTCTGGTGGATGTGTAACAGTATTTCATTTGTGGCTTTAATCTGCATTTCTCTGATTGCATGTTTTTATAGACTTATTGGCTAATTAGATTTCTTCTGTTATGAATCACCTAAGTCTTTTCACAGTTTTTAAATTGGACTATCTTTTACTTTTTGATTCATAGGAGTTCTTTATGTATTCTGATTACTGGTGGATTTTTTGTCAATTATATATGTTACAAATATCCTCTCCTCTATAGCTTGTCTTTTCGTTTTTTTATTATAGCTTCTGAGTAACAGAAGTTCTTCATTTTAATGTAGTCAAAAGCACCAATCTTTTCCTTTATGATTAGTGCTTTTTATATCTTGTTTGAGAATCAGCCCTACATCCAAAGTCATGAAGATATTCTCCTCCTACACTATCTTCTAAAATATTTTTGTTTTTTCCTTTCACCTTTAAGTACTATCTAGAACTTTTTTCCTGTAGTAGATCTCCCAAATAATTCCATAAATAGATCTCTTTAAATTTTGACTCCTATTACATTAATTCTATGACTCAATTTGTAAAGAATAGACATCCTTACAAAATCATGTCTTCCATTTTAGAATATGATAGAACTATCCACTCACCGATGCCTTCTTTAACGTCTCAATAAAGTGCTAGAATTTTCTCCATACTGGCCATGCACACCTGCTCATCTTTTGATGGACATAATCTTTGGCACTTGATGTAATATTTTCAGTTTGATGTGTAATGAGCTGTTGCTGTTATTTAGAGTTACAATTTATTTTGTATATTGATTTTGTATCCAGCAAAATTCCTAAACTCTCTTGTTAATTCTACTAATTTAACAAAAATTCTTTCAGGTTTTCTGCATACACAATCATTTCATCTGAGACTAGTGATGGTTTTATTTCTTCCTTTCCAATTCTTTTATTTCTTTTCCTTGCCTTATTGTATTTGCCAGGACTTTCAGTACAACATGGAATAGAAGTGATAGCAGGTATTACTTATTCCTGATCTCCAAGGAGAGGATTTCCAATGTTTCACCACTATGAATAGTGTTTGTGGTAGGTTTTTGTAGATATTCATTTTATCAGGTTAATTAAATTTCTTTTTATTCCTAGTTTAAGAGATTTTTTATACTATTATTATAAATGGATATTGAATGTTATCAAAAGGTTTTCTATACTTTGGGGACAGTAATTTATTACTTTTCTATGTTATTCCATTAATGTGTAAATCATATTAATTCTATTTCTAAAGTTATCCAACTTTATATTTCTGAGATAAATGCAGCTTGGTCTTGATCCTTTTTATGTGACTGGATTTGGCTTGCCAAATATTTGGTTTCAGATTTTTGCCTCCATGTTCATGAACGAGATTCTCTGCTAATTTTCCTTTATGTACTGTCCTAGTCCTGTTTTGGTATCAAACATAACTAGCTTCTGATAATAAGTTGAAAAAATGCCACTCTTTTCCTATTTCTGAGAGTTTGCATCATACTAGAATTATTTCTATATTGAGTGTTTGATAGACCTTGATGGTAGAGCCCCCCATGGCTGGGGTTTTCTTGTAAGGAGATTTTTACTACTGATTCAACTTCTTTAGTAGTATATGACTATTTAAGTTTACTTTTTCTCCTCGAATCAGTTTTGGTTGTTATATTTTTCTAGGAAATTGTTCATTTTGTATAACTTTTCAAATTCATTGACATAAAGTTTTTTTATAAAATTTTCTTGGTATCCTATTAATATGTGTAAGATCTGTAGAATGACTCATTTACATTCCTGATATTGGTTATTTGTACCTTTATTTTCCCTCCGTCTCTTTCCACCCCCACCTTTCTCCCATGCATGCACTCAATCACCAGATGTTTGTCAATTTTATTAGTCTTTTCAAAGAACTGCCTTTTAGCTTTCTTGATCCTCTCTATTATACGCTTGTTCCTTACTTCATTAATTTCTGTTCTTTCCTTCTACTTTCTTTTGTTTGTTATTCTTTTTCTAACTTCTTGAAATAGATGATTCATCCATTGATCTTCAGGCCTTCTTCTTTTCTGATCTACTTACTTAAAGCTATAAAAATTTCCCTCCAAAAACTGCTTTAACTGTATCCCCAAAGTATACTGTGCAGCACTTTCATTATTGTTCAGTTCAAATATTTTGTAAATTCCACTGTGATTTCTTAGATGACCATGGGTTATTATAAATGTATTCCCATCTAAACATTTAGGATTTCCTAGTTTGTTTTTGTTTTTACCAACTTTTAGCTTAATTAGATTGTGGTCAGAGAACATGATCCTCACGATTTCCGGCCTTTGGTTTTGTTGTGACTTCTTCATGGCTCAGTATATGGTAAAATGTGATGGGCAGCTAGTTTTGAACGGCAGCCAGGGGGACCTCAGAGATCCCTAGAGACGGCTCATAGAACATTCATGGGGGCAAGGAGATGGGTTGCCATGAGGGGTCCTGCATAATATATACAACCAAAAGGGATCACGGACGAATGAGAAGAAAATAGAAGTCACAGCCCACCATTCCTCCTAGAAGTAATCTTTATCCTGCCTTTGTGATAAAATTTTTAATATGTTCATCACGGGCTTGAAAAGGAAGTGCTTTCTGTAGGTGTTAGGCACAGTGTTCTGTGTATATTCATTATGTCAAGTCTGTTAATCATCTTCCCGGAATAGGTTCTCAGCCAACTGCTCCCCACCCTGAAACCCCAGCCTCCACCTCCAGGCCCCATCCAGTGACCACTGCTGCCCTATGCCCTGTTGGGGGCCTGGGTGAGGGCACAGAGAGGGTAAGGATTGTGCCCTGCAGTATCTTGGGTAGGGTATGGTGGCAGCTGTCCCTGCACCATGCTGGCAGTCCACAGTGAATTCCTAGGTGACTTGGTGGGAGCGAGCCTCTCATCCACCATGTCCAGGAACCTACCACATCTAGACACAGGTTGCAATACTCTGTGGATTCGAGTGGTGGCCCATGGGAAGGGTAGCTGACTGTTGAGCTGACTGGCTCAACTTTCCAAGTCTAGGTCTGGCAGCTGGTGGAAGGGGTAATCCAGCAGCTGGTGGTTTCCTGCCTGTGCTAATGTGGAGTCATGAAGTGAGGCCCTCACGTGCCTGAGAGGATCTGCAATTGTCCCAGGAGCATCTCTGAGCCCAAGGGAGCAAGACATTTAAATAGCAAATCAAAAACACCACCATGACAGG
>NW_025796109.1:0-1158 GCF_021613505.1 Equus quagga
CTCTTCATCTGTTTGGAATGGTCTACCTTTCTGTAGCATCAGTACGCATTTTGAGGTGATTTTCCATCCTTGGAAGTTCACCTTCTCTAATCTCTTTCAGCCCCCAAAGCTTTATGCCGTCATTCTGGACCCCTTTTTGGATTTTTGATTTTTGGTGAATTTATTGCCATAACCCTGCATTAGAACATCCTTTATCTTTCAGATTTGCATCCTCATCGATTTAGAATTCTGAGTAGCTTACATCATCTGCACCAGCGTAAGCCTAATGACAGGCTCTCACCACACACTTGTGCCTCATCATCTCTTTTACCCTACCCCACCGCTCCGATTTGCCTGTGGAACCCACAATCAAATGTCCCTTGCCACCTGTTGGTTAGTGCTTGTTTATTCTTCTCCTTGTAAGTGAGATCCTATGGTATTTGACTTTCTCCCTGGGGCTTGATTCACTTCCCCTAAAACCCTCCCAGCCATTCTGGTGGTCACAAATGGCTGGATTGCATCCTTTGTTCCAGCTGAGTGGTATGCCTTTGTGTGGCTATAGCATATCTTCCTTCTGAATTCATCCCTTGCTGGGCACCAGGGAGGCTTCCAAGTCTACCATAGTGGCAGCAAAGCTGAGGTGATCTCAGCGGTGCACATGTCTTTATGCAGTAGTGTTTCCGAGTTCTTTGGATGAACACGCCGCACAGGAATAGCTGGATCATTAGGGAAATGGGTTCTTCAATTTCTGAGGCAGTTCCACACGTTTTGGCGTAGTGGCTTCACTGGTTTACACTCCCACCGGCAGTGCAGGAGGCTTCCCTTATCTCCACCTCCTCTCTGACACTTGTTGTTTCCTGTCTGCTTCCTTCTAGCCATTCTGACCACAGTGAGCTGCTGTGTGCTTGCAGTTGGATTTGTGTTGGCCTGAGATTTCATGACGGTGAACAAGTTTTCATGCACCTGTTGGCCCTCTTTCTATCTTCTTTGGAGAAATCTCTGTTTCCATCTTTTGCCCAGGTTTTCATTGGCTTCTTGTTTTTTCTCTTGTGGAGAGGTGCAAGTTGATTGTATCTTTGGGCTTTTCACCCCTTGTCCAATGTGTGGTTTGCAAACATCCTCACCCAGTTGTTGTGCTGTCTTTGCATTGAGTGGATGGTTGCCCTGACTGAGCAGAAG
>NW_025796110.1:0-1063 GCF_021613505.1 Equus quagga
CTTCAAATTTAAGACTAAAGCTGTTCCCATTGATGTGTTTGGGCCTAATGCATTCGTGACAGTTAGACTCAGACACAATGAGCAACGCTACCTTACAGACAAATCACTTGAAGATGTCCCACCCGGTAACACCATGTAAAACCTTTCCAACCCTGTGCTTCTCTCTTATAGTCAAAGACAAGACTTCATTGTGCCTTATAATGAGAAAGGAGAATAGTGCCAACATTTTTATACTTGAAAATTGTACTGAAATTTGATTTTTTCATATTTTTATTCACATCATGTTTGATTTTCCACTTTGTCCTTGCAAACACGTGCTCCCAAACAAACAATATACATTTGTGTCTCTGAATCTCCTTTGTTTTCTTGGGCTTCTCATTCTCAAGGCATATTTTCAGGGATCCAGCTCCACAGCCATGGCCTGAGAGCATTGATTTGATGTAGGGGATAAAGCGAGTAAGAAAAGAGCAGCTCACTCCCCTCTACAGCTCACAGGACTGACTGATCTCTTGGCTCTCCAGTGGTCTCAAATAATGAGCAAACAAGACTTCCACTGAATGCTGATACCAAACACTCTTATAGGTGAAGGTGAGGGAAAGACAACACTGCCATATCCCTGCACAAACAAATGCTTGAAATGCAGAGGTGGGTGCCTTAAATGACTGGACACCTCCTGCAAGGAAGATGAAAGTAATTAATTTGGTCTGGGACAGTGCAAAATCAGAACTGTGAGGAGCACAAACACAAAAGGCCCCTCTGAATGAGTGGATCCAAGCTCTCTGTTGCTTTACTTAACACAATTTTTCTTTGTATTTCAAGTTGGTTCTCTCAAACTTTTACAATGTTTGATAAGTTGCCTGACCCAAAACCCACTTGGCCTAAGTTGGATTTCTGGTTTCGCTGAGGTATCTCAAAGAAGTGTTGCAGTTTCTCCTTTGGGGCAAGAATCAAGCCTTGCCAGACATGATCTTAAGTAAAGGGAAGGATAAAGTGTCCTCCACAGATAGCTACAACTAAAGTTACAAACACGTTAGTGCGTATCTTCAAATTTAAGACTAAAGCT
>NW_025796111.1:0-1063 GCF_021613505.1 Equus quagga
AGCTTTAGTCTTAAATTTGAAGATACGCACTAACGTGTTTGTAACTTTAGTTGTAGCTATCTGTGGAGGACACTTTATCCTTCCCTTTACTTAAGATCATGTCTGGCAAGGCTTGATTCTTGCCCCAAAGGAGAAACTGCAACACTTCTTTGAGATACCTCAGCGAAACCAGAAATCCAACTTAGGCCAAGTGGGTTTTGGGTCAGGCAACTTATCAAACATTGTAAAAGTTTGAGAGAACCAACTTGAAATACAAAGAAAAATTGTGTTAAGTAAAGCAACAGAGAGCTTGGATCCACTCATTCAGAGGGGCCTTTTGTGTTTGTGCTCCTCACAGTTCTGATTTTGCACTGTCCCAGACCAAATTAATTACTTTCATCTTCCTTGCAGGAGGTGTCCAGTCATTTAAGGCACCCACCTCTGCATTTCAAGCATTTGTTTGTGCAGGGATATGGCAGTGTTGTCTTTCCCTCACCTTCACCTATAAGAGTGTTTGGTATCAGCATTCAGTGGAAGTCTTGTTTGCTCATTATTTGAGACCACTGGAGAGCCAAGAGATCAGTCAGTCCTGTGAGCTGTAGAGGGGAGTGAGCTGCTCTTTTCTTACTCGCTTTATCCCCTACATCAAATCAATGCTCTCAGGCCATGGCTGTGGAGCTGGATCCCTGAAAATATGCCTTGAGAATGAGAAGCCCAAGAAAACAAAGGAGATTCAGAGACACAAATGTATATTGTTTGTTTGGGAGCACGTGTTTGCAAGGACAAAGTGGAAAATCAAACATGATGTGAATAAAAATATGAAAAAATCAAATTTCAGTACAATTTTCAAGTATAAAAATGTTGGCACTATTCTCCTTTCTCATTATAAGGCACAATGAAGTCTTGTCTTTGACTATAAGAGAGAAGCACAGGGTTGGAAAGGTTTTACATGGTGTTACCGGGTGGGACATCTTCAAGTGATTTGTCTGTAAGGTAGCGTTGCTCATTGTGTCTGAGTCTAACTGTCACGAATGCATTAGGCCCAAACACATCAATGGGAACAGCTTTAGTCTTAAATTTGAAG
>NW_025796112.1:0-3343 GCF_021613505.1 Equus quagga
TCTCAGGCATCTGAACCCCCTGGGTGCTGCTCCTGTGTGCGTTTGCTGGTCTCCCCCCAGAGACTCTGAGAAGCCGACTGGATGCTCTCATTTTAACAACACACACCTCTCCTCTTCTTGCTCCTTCTCCGAGCCAGAAACTACATGATCTACAGACGCGTTTGGGGAGGACTGTCCCGGATGACTCTAACGGACCTTTCAACGAAACATGTACGACTAGCAAAGCTGGTGCCCTCTGCAGGGGCCTGAGAAGCTGCCTGGTGGGCAAGGAGGGGGAGGGTGGGAAGGGGACCTGGTGGGAGAGGTGTCCCCTCTGCCGTGGAGCAGACCCCAGGTTGCACGGAACAGCACGGGAAGGTCGGTGACTTGCTGTGTTAGAGTCTGGATGTTACTACTGGGTGGAAAGGTGCCTTGTAGACGCCAACAATGGCCCATAGGTAGAGCATTGGAACATGGAGCCCGTTGTCTCTGACTCATAACCTGGGGAGCCCCTACCTGCGGTCTATAGAAATCTTCATAGACTCTATTTGTTAGAGCACACTTAGGTTTACAGAAAATTTGAGCAGAAAGTCCAGAGTTCTCCTGCATCCTCACCTCAACGCCCCTCTCCCCTGCGGTTTCCCCTGTTTTAACATCTTGTGTTAGTAGGGGACATTTGTAAAACTGGTGAATGAGGGGGCCGGCTCCGTCGCCAAGTGATTAAGTTCGTGCGCTCCACTTTGGCGGCCCAGGGTTCGGATCCTGGGCATGGACATGGCACCACTCATCAGGCCATGTTGAGGCGGCGTCCCACGTGCCACAACTAGAAGGACCTACAACTAAAATATACAACTGTGTACTGGGGGGATTTGGGGAGAAACAAGCAGAAAAAAAAAAAAAAACAGAAGAAAATTGGCAGCAGTTGTTAGCTCAGGCGCCAATCTTTAAAAGAAAAGAGAAAAAAACCCCGAAAAAAGTGGTGAACGAATATTGATATGTTCTTATCCACTGAAGTCCATTGTTTACCCTAAGGTTCAAGCTTGTGCTGTACAGTTTTATGGGTTGTGACAACTACAGAATGTTCTGTAGCCACAATTACAGTATCATTTGGAATAGTTTCACTGCCCTAAAACTCCCCGGCTATGCCTATTCGCTCCTCCCTCCCTTCCTCCCTCCCTCCCTCCCTCCCTCCCTCCGAGTCCCTGGCACCCACTGATCTTCTTACTGTCCACCGATCTCCCTTTTCCAGAATGCCATAGCGGTGGAATCGCATGCGGTGTAGCCTGTTCAGCTTGGCTTCTTTCTCTTAGTAATAGGCATTTAAGGTTCCTGCGTGTCTTTCTGTGGCTTGAGAGCTCATTTATTTTTGTTGCTGGATAAAATTCCAGTGTATGGACCAGGCTGTGATTTTACTCAGAGCCGGTGTCGCCGTTGCAGCTAACGGCATCTTCCTGCAAGAGGGCAGAGGAAGAGGCAGGTGGGGCCTGTGCCAGAAAGCCTCCCGGGCTCTGGCAGCACCAACGCTTCCCACCATTCGTGATTGTGGCAGTGATGCAGCCTCACTTGGGCTACTTGCGGTGGGTGTTTGTAACGATCTTCTTACAGCCCCAACACTTGAAATTCCCTTGTACTTTGGGGATCCACAGCCGTGTATGACTGGTGGAAGCCGGGATCTCACAATACTATGAAAGCCGGGAATACCAGGTGCTGCCGTCCCTGAGCCCCGGCCGTAGCTCAGGCTTAGCCAGTCACCTGTAGCTGATTGAGACCTGGAACATGAATGATTTACCCAGAAGCAGGAGGAGTTGGGAATTTCCTCCAGCGGAGCCAGGGGGCTGGCATTGGCAGTGGGGCCGCTGGCTGCAGGCAGTGTCCGGTGGGGCATCATCAGCCCCATAAAGCAGGATGCCTTTTGAGGTCAACGATTCTGCCTGCGCGGCTGCCCTTTAGTCCTGCCCATTTCCTAGCGCAGATCTCTAGCTACGTTTGGTGTGGTGAGACTTTTCCCATCCTGCCAATAGTTTCCTTATTTGTCTCAATGAGCCATCATCGGTTTCTGTTTTTGACAGAATGCAGACAGTGTGTAAACTGGTACTGGGGGTGGGGTGCAGGCCGTGAGGGGCATATGGCACTGAGTGTCTGGTTTTGTTAGGACCATCTTGGTAGTTATTCGGGAATTTGAACCTGGCCGTCGTTGGCACACAGTGACAAAGCAGGAGACTTCAATTTTGCCCGGATCACCTGGAATGAAGCGCCTAGTGAGGGCCAGGCCTTGGTGTCCTCAGTTCCCATAGAACAGCACGAGGCACTGCAGAGCGGCTGATTCTGCTGGCGCTGGACCTCAAAGACGGAAAATGAAGCACAAATCTGTAAACCCTCTCCGCTAGCCAAGACCCGGTATCGAGAGACTTCTCTCTTGCCACTGATAACTGGGAAATCCTCAAACCAAAAGTAGAGTTTGATCCTGAGCGTTGCTGAATTACAATGTCAGTTAAATTAAGCAGATCCTCATGTCTCATGCTCGAGAAGTAGGACACTGATCAGTGCGGGACCTTCCCACCCACCCAGGCTTTTCAATGGACTCAGGAACAAGGGCCAAAACTTCAGGCTTGGACGCTAGGAACCGCCCCCACCCAGAGGACCTCACGTCACCAAGGGAACCCACCTGCTGCCAGGGAAGAATGCCCGACTTTCCGATTGCATCCTGTAACAGAAAGACGGTACTTCACAGGCTGCCAGCAACATGGTAGCATGTAGATTATGCTGGAAACATCACCTGGGGGGTGGGGGGGGGGTGGGGCGATTTGGTCTCATTGGACTAAATACTTATTTTGAATTTAGACTGTGTGTTTAAAGGGAAACATGATAGCTGGTAAGAAAGCAACGCGATAAGAACACAGCACAGGAGTGAGGAAGGAATCCCCCCTTTGCTGGCATCCTCCCTGCCAAGCTCAGGGGCGTCTGTGGTCCCCCGAATGTGAATCTCACAGACTCCGGTGCCATGTAGCATGTCGTACCCCTCAGGTCACTGTCCTTTCTCTAGTCCTTAGCGTCTTAGGGCTTGTGGCCTTTTAGGAAGGCCCGCTGCGTGTCCTCACTATGGGATGAAGGTCGGCCAGGGAAGCGGGCACAGGCAGTGCCTGGGCTCTCGCACTGTGGGGCAGAGGGAGAGACATCTCTGACCACACACCAGGGCTCCTTGGTCCCAGGCTGCGGGCCCCCAACCAGCCTATATGCCTGGTCCTAGCACCCTCGGTTGTGCTGCCCCAAGGATTCCGAGGTTGCTGCCTCTGGGGCGCTGTCTCCCCTGTGTTCAGCCAAGCCCCTAGGTGACGGCCTCGGGGAGGGACTAAGCCAGGGAGAG
>NW_025796113.1:0-3343 GCF_021613505.1 Equus quagga
CTCTCCCTGGCTTAGTCCCTCCCCGAGGCCGTCACCTAGGGGCTTGGCTGAACACAGGGGAGACAGCGCCCCAGAGGCAGCAACCTCGGAATCCTTGGGGCAGCACAACCGAGGGTGCTAGGACCAGGCATATAGGCTGGTTGGGGGCCCGCAGCCTGGGACCAAGGAGCCCTGGTGTGTGGTCAGAGATGTCTCTCCCTCTGCCCCACAGTGCGAGAGCCCAGGCACTGCCTGTGCCCGCTTCCCTGGCCGACCTTCATCCCATAGTGAGGACACGCAGCGGGCCTTCCTAAAAGGCCACAAGCCCTAAGACGCTAAGGACTAGAGAAAGGACAGTGACCTGAGGGGTACGACATGCTACATGGCACCGGAGTCTGTGAGATTCACATTCGGGGGACCACAGACGCCCCTGAGCTTGGCAGGGAGGATGCCAGCAAAGGGGGGATTCCTTCCTCACTCCTGTGCTGTGTTCTTATCGCGTTGCTTTCTTACCAGCTATCATGTTTCCCTTTAAACACACAGTCTAAATTCAAAATAAGTATTTAGTCCAATGAGACCAAATCGCCCCACCCCCCCCCCACCCCCCAGGTGATGTTTCCAGCATAATCTACATGCTACCATGTTGCTGGCAGCCTGTGAAGTACCGTCTTTCTGTTACAGGATGCAATCGGAAAGTCGGGCATTCTTCCCTGGCAGCAGGTGGGTTCCCTTGGTGACGTGAGGTCCTCTGGGTGGGGGCGGTTCCTAGCGTCCAAGCCTGAAGTTTTGGCCCTTGTTCCTGAGTCCATTGAAAAGCCTGGGTGGGTGGGAAGGTCCCGCACTGATCAGTGTCCTACTTCTCGAGCATGAGACATGAGGATCTGCTTAATTTAACTGACATTGTAATTCAGCAACGCTCAGGATCAAACTCTACTTTTGGTTTGAGGATTTCCCAGTTATCAGTGGCAAGAGAGAAGTCTCTCGATACCGGGTCTTGGCTAGCGGAGAGGGTTTACAGATTTGTGCTTCATTTTCCGTCTTTGAGGTCCAGCGCCAGCAGAATCAGCCGCTCTGCAGTGCCTCGTGCTGTTCTATGGGAACTGAGGACACCAAGGCCTGGCCCTCACTAGGCGCTTCATTCCAGGTGATCCGGGCAAAATTGAAGTCTCCTGCTTTGTCACTGTGTGCCAACGACGGCCAGGTTCAAATTCCCGAATAACTACCAAGATGGTCCTAACAAAACCAGACACTCAGTGCCATATGCCCCTCACGGCCTGCACCCCACCCCCAGTACCAGTTTACACACTGTCTGCATTCTGTCAAAAACAGAAACCGATGATGGCTCATTGAGACAAATAAGGAAACTATTGGCAGGATGGGAAAAGTCTCACCACACCAAACGTAGCTAGAGATCTGCGCTAGGAAATGGGCAGGACTAAAGGGCAGCCGCGCAGGCAGAATCGTTGACCTCAAAAGGCATCCTGCTTTATGGGGCTGATGATGCCCCACCGGACACTGCCTGCAGCCAGCGGCCCCACTGCCAATGCCAGCCCCCTGGCTCCGCTGGAGGAAATTCCCAACTCCTCCTGCTTCTGGGTAAATCATTCATGTTCCAGGTCTCAATCAGCTACAGGTGACTGGCTAAGCCTGAGCTACGGCCGGGGCTCAGGGACGGCAGCACCTGGTATTCCCGGCTTTCATAGTATTGTGAGATCCCGGCTTCCACCAGTCATACACGGCTGTGGATCCCCAAAGTACAAGGGAATTTCAAGTGTTGGGGCTGTAAGAAGATCGTTACAAACACCCACCGCAAGTAGCCCAAGTGAGGCTGCATCACTGCCACAATCACGAATGGTGGGAAGCGTTGGTGCTGCCAGAGCCCGGGAGGCTTTCTGGCACAGGCCCCACCTGCCTCTTCCTCTGCCCTCTTGCAGGAAGATGCCGTTAGCTGCAACGGCGACACCGGCTCTGAGTAAAATCACAGCCTGGTCCATACACTGGAATTTTATCCAGCAACAAAAATAAATGAGCTCTCAAGCCACAGAAAGACACGCAGGAACCTTAAATGCCTATTACTAAGAGAAAGAAGCCAAGCTGAACAGGCTACACCGCATGCGATTCCACCGCTATGGCATTCTGGAAAAGGGAGATCGGTGGACAGTAAGAAGATCAGTGGGTGCCAGGGACTCGGAGGGAGGGAGGGAGGGAGGGAGGGAGGAAGGGAGGGAGGAGCGAATAGGCATAGCCGGGGAGTTTTAGGGCAGTGAAACTATTCCAAATGATACTGTAATTGTGGCTACAGAACATTCTGTAGTTGTCACAACCCATAAAACTGTACAGCACAAGCTTGAACCTTAGGGTAAACAATGGACTTCAGTGGATAAGAACATATCAATATTCGTTCACCACTTTTTTCGGGGTTTTTTTCTCTTTTCTTTTAAAGATTGGCGCCTGAGCTAACAACTGCTGCCAATTTTCTTCTGTTTTTTTTTTTTTTTCTGCTTGTTTCTCCCCAAATCCCCCCAGTACACAGTTGTATATTTTAGTTGTAGGTCCTTCTAGTTGTGGCACGTGGGACGCCGCCTCAACATGGCCTGATGAGTGGTGCCATGTCCATGCCCAGGATCCGAACCCTGGGCCGCCAAAGTGGAGCGCACGAACTTAATCACTTGGCGACGGAGCCGGCCCCCTCATTCACCAGTTTTACAAATGTCCCCTACTAACACAAGATGTTAAAACAGGGGAAACCGCAGGGGAGAGGGGCGTTGAGGTGAGGATGCAGGAGAACTCTGGACTTTCTGCTCAAATTTTCTGTAAACCTAAGTGTGCTCTAACAAATAGAGTCTATGAAGATTTCTATAGACCGCAGGTAGGGGCTCCCCAGGTTATGAGTCAGAGACAACGGGCTCCATGTTCCAATGCTCTACCTATGGGCCATTGTTGGCGTCTACAAGGCACCTTTCCACCCAGTAGTAACATCCAGACTCTAACACAGCAAGTCACCGACCTTCCCGTGCTGTTCCGTGCAACCTGGGGTCTGCTCCACGGCAGAGGGGACACCTCTCCCACCAGGTCCCCTTCCCACCCTCCCCCTCCTTGCCCACCAGGCAGCTTCTCAGGCCCCTGCAGAGGGCACCAGCTTTGCTAGTCGTACATGTTTCGTTGAAAGGTCCGTTAGAGTCATCCGGGACAGTCCTCCCCAAACGCGTCTGTAGATCATGTAGTTTCTGGCTCGGAGAAGGAGCAAGAAGAGGAGAGGTGTGTGTTGTTAAAATGAGAGCATCCAGTCGGCTTCTCAGAGTCTCTGGGGGGAGACCAGCAAACGCACACAGGAGCAGCACCCAGGGGGTTCAGATGCCTGAGA
>NW_025796114.1:0-3639 GCF_021613505.1 Equus quagga
TGAGGCTTCTCTTGATCCAGAGACCCATGAACTCAAAAGACAAGTTATCTACCCCTCACACATCCAAAATCCAGTGACAGTACAGAGACAGACTTCCTGCAACATTTACATTCAGACATGGGACAAAACGGGGAGCACACAAGGCCCCAGAAACTGGGTATGCAAAAGGAACCCCCCACGCCCCCGTTTCCCTTTGGGTGCAGCCAGGGCCTCGTTCTGGATGCCAATTTCAGTGTCTGCCACCTTTTCACAAGAGTGTTGCATAACAAGTCACCCCAAACTCAGTGGCACACAACACTAAGCACTCCAGGAGCAGGCAGTGTGCCTTCACTGGGCCTTGGTTCTGCTGCCTGGCAGTGGCTCCCAGTCCATGGTTCCACACGACTCTTGGCTGCACCCTCTGAGAAGTCTCCCTTTGCCATCATCCTCCTTTGCAATACTGAAAGGATCCTTGGAAAATATATCCCTATTGGTGGGTGAGCATTCTTCTCAGCTTGCATCCCATCTGTGGAATGTTGGTGGTTCAGAGGTCTTCTCACTTGCCACACACTCTCAGTCTCTTTTAATCCAGGCTGTCAATGCTTTTGTCAAAACAGCACTTTCAAGAAATTTGTGGGTTTCCCATGTATTTGACTCTGTGTATCAAAAGCCATGATCACAATTCTTTGTGACATATGCTGTCCCTCCAGCTCAATTATAAGTACGGGGCACATCACATTCTGTGATAACACATCCCTCATCATTCTAGGAAAACTTCTGTCCAGCTCAAAGAGTATCCTTGACACCCCGTGCCTTAACTTTGTCACCACTCTTAATAAAAGGCATTGAAACCACACCTGTGATGTGATCTGTTCCCTGAGGCTCTGTCTTAGTGGAAGGCTCTGGAGTGAGACTTTTCCCTAAAGTGATGTTACATGGCCTCACTTTGTCTTGGAAAGGATGGTTTCATTTTTCCAACTATGCAATTTCTGGGCTGTCTATACGGCCTCTAAATTCTGATTACAAACCAATAAGTTATCTTCTGAAATCAAACCTTTTTGTAGTATCTCATCAAAAACAGCCTGTAGCAAACAGCTCATGCATTCAAATTTTGCCCTGAAATATCTGGCCCCCAACTCTACCAGTTCCACTGTATTTCTGCCTTCCAGATTATCATGAGCTCCCGTTTTTCCTGCCCTCAGTAATAGTTTCCTCACCATTTTCCTGGCTGATTGTAACAGCTTCCTTACCACCCACTGCTTCACCATGAAGCCTGTATTTTAGGCTTCTGTTCCAGCAGGAGACCCTTCTAGATATCAATTTCAGTATCTGTCACTCTCATTCACAATGATGTTGCATAAAAAGTTTCGACGAAAATAATGCATAACCAATCTATAAATGAAAATTTGGGTGAGTTTATTCTGAGCTTAAATCTGAGGATTATAACCCGGGGCCTTTCTTCCCGAAGGAAGAAAGGGCACCAAAGAAGTGGGGTGCACAGAGTGGTTATATACCCCCAGAGAGGATGTTTCTCATAGGATTGAAATGTTCCTTTTACAATAGTCGCGAGAATGCTCTGTCGGCACAGCGATTGATGGAAACAGCAGGTAGGTCTTCTGTCTCAGTGAACACAGCAGGGTGGCAGTCTCTTGTCTCAAGCTGACTGGTCACAGGTGAGCTGGGTGGTCAAAGGTGAGTGCAGCAATCAGTTCATAGCCTAAGGAAAGATGCTCATCCCTAAGGAAATGCCAATGTGGGGGGAAGTTGCACCTTTACCTTTATCTGTTCTGGCCATAGGAAATGTCTAAGCAGATATACAATGCGTGCTCAACAGCCACAGTTAGGCCCTTTTGGAAAAAACAAAGTCAGGCTGAATTAGGTTTATACCAAATGGCTTCCTCATATACTCCAATATATCCTATTGCTTGCCATTTTTATTTGTCACAAGTCACCCTCAAAAACCAATGACACACAATGATCAGCATTTATTCCCATGCCCTTGGGTTTGCAGGCTGAATGAGAATCAGCTGATCTAGGCTGGGCTTGGCTGGGAGGGTGGGCTTCAAGCTGTGAGTTTAGCTGCTTTGGCTCCGCTCAGTGAGATGGGCTCAGGGTTGGGACCCACGTTTTCATTCCAGGGCCCAGACTGAGGGAGCAGCTTACAGCGTCAGCACTTCTCCTGGTAATGGTAGAGGCACCAGAGGGCAAACTTGGCCTTGCAATCCATCTGAAGCCCCTGCTTGCACCATATCTGCTACACCCTGTTGGCCAAAGCCAGGCCCACGGTCTGCCAGTTATGAATTTATTGACCCTCAGCTCCAAATGTGCCCTTCCATACCTGCTCTGGGAGAAGGGACTGGATTCCTTAGGCATTTCTCCTCAAGTGAGCGCAACGTTAACAGTTGTCAGTAGAGGGCGCGGGAGAGACGCTGCAGGAGGCAGGGGGCTGCCCTCCCCAGTTCCTGCTGCAGGTTTTGCTTCTGCTCCCCTGGCTCCTGCTGCATGTGGGTCAGTGGTGCAGCTGTGCAAGGACACATGGTGGTGCTCTGCCCCAGGCACGCACCCAGAGAATGTAGTCCCTTGGTGACCTCGCAGCACCAGCTGGACCAGTGAATACCCCACTGCCCCCACCGCCTCAACTACCTCTATGCACCCTCCTGCCAGCCTGGAGTCATCCTGTCCAGAGGTCTGGTTCCCACGTTCTCCAGGTGTGGACACTGCACGGTCCTGGACTACATTTCGAAGTGGTTTACCATGTCCCCCAAGGTTGCTTCCTGCCTACGCGGTAACTGTGAACAGGTCTGGTTGGGGCAACCTGGTGATTGGGCTGCAACCACATCTCCTGGACAAGGTCTGAATCTCAACTTTGGGCTGAAGCCGCCCTTCCAAATTTGTTCTTGCTTGGGTCCCTCAGCCCAGGGGTACCTTTAGTTTTCTTTGTGCCTTTATAGTTACTCTCCTCACATAGTACAATAATTTTCAGCATGAAACATCCCCTATTTCAATCACTGTGTGGTTTCTGTCTCCTGGTTGACCCAGACGGACAGGTACCATCAGGTCCAGAGCAAAGGGGTGCAGAGCACACTCGCCTCTGGGGGAGAAACAAAACGTCACAAAGTCAGGGAACAGGAATAGGGAGAGGTGAAGAATTGGGGCCAGGCGGTCAATTACCACATCTTAGTATGCAAGAAAGAAGACACCTGAACAAACACCAACACCATGGGCTGAGTGGTGAAGGCGACTGCAGACATTGCTGTAAAATAGAACGGGGTCTCAGGGAAGTCGTTTACCTGTATGTGGCAATATAAAAAAACACAGCCAGGGTTGAACTGGGGACATCTGGACCTGCAGCCAAGGGCTCTAGCTTTGAGCCACGCCCCCTGGCCTGCTGGGGGCCCCTCCTGACATTATTTCACCTGTGTTGCCATGCCCCAGATTCCGTAGTGGACTCTAAGTTCTATTCCTATTTGGGCCACCTCTGGAACTGGCAGAGCCACCACACACTGACTGGAGACCACTCACTGGCCATGAGTTCGCCTCGTCATTCCTCAGAGGCCCCTCACTTGTCTACCAGGCACTCTCCTGTGTAGCCATAGCCTGAACTGGGCTGTTAGAGCTGGAAGCCGGGCGCCCTGATCCTTGCTCCCCTCCTCCCTCAGC
>NW_025796115.1:0-1060 GCF_021613505.1 Equus quagga
TAACTTGTCTTTTGAGTTCATGGGTCTCTGGATCAAGAGAAGCCTCACCTGGATCTAATGCTGATCAGAAGATCCCAGACTTTGTCTGATTGACTGAGGCTGTGGGGTCTCGGGAGCGTATTGTGGATGGGGGGGGAGATGTCAATACCTATGACCAGGATGGCAGGCCATGGTGGATTAAAGTGTTGGCCTCCGTCCTTCACTGATTCTCTCTGGCCCTTTTGGTTTTCCAGTCCCCCCCCCCCACCCCCCATTAGACGTGGAACACATTTCCCTGCCCTTGGTCTGGGGCTCAGTCCTGAGACTTGCCTTGACTGCTGGGATGTCAGCACACGTGACTCAAGCAGAGGCTGGAGACCTGCTCATGTGTTGGGCTTGCCTTTCTGCATTTCTGCCATCTCCGTGAGGAAAGGTTCCCCTGCTTGCTGCCACTCCTCCAACCCGGACCCCAGAATGAACAGACATGGTGCAGATCTGAGCTGAACTCACAGCGAGAAACCGAGCACAGAGGGTCCCATGGAGTGAAATGGGGCCACCAGGTCAAGGCCACCCTAGATCAGCTGATTGGCATCCATGCTGCTGACCTATGACCCTGAGAATCAGTGCTTATTCTGTATACATCTTAATTTGGGGGTGATTTGTTTCCAAGCATTGATGAGGAAACAGCTGTCTATGCAGCCACGATTCTTACACCTCGTCGCCAGTGCCCCCTGCACTGCCCACCGGGTACTGAGTGAGGGGAAAGGAAGAGTTAGAGTTTATTGACGGAATTCAGGTTGTGGCTACAGAGTGGAAAGGTGCCTGTTGGACCAGTGAGAGGTCTCTGGGGAGTGGAAAGGTGAACTCGTGGCCAGAAAAGTGGTCTCTAGTCCATTTGTGGTTGCTTGCCACTCTCCGCAGGCTGATTAGGAACAAATAGAAATTCCTAAAAGGATTCCTGGAATCCCTGGGTGTGGTTCCACAGGTGAAATACGCTAGGAAGGAATTTTCCCCAGGTGAGGGGGTGTAGCTCATGGGTAGAGCATTGGACTGCAGATCAAGAGGTCCCCGGCTCAAATCT
>NW_025796116.1:0-1060 GCF_021613505.1 Equus quagga
AGATTTGAGCCGGGGACCTCTTGATCTGCAGTCCAATGCTCTACCCATGAGCTACACCCCCTCACCTGGGGAAAATTCCTTCCTAGCGTATTTCACCTGTGGAACCACACCCAGGGATTCCAGGAATCCTTTTAGGAATTTCTATTTGTTCCTAATCAGCCTGCGGAGAGTGGCAAGCAACCACAAATGGACTAGAGACCACTTTTCTGGCCACGAGTTCACCTTTCCACTCCCCAGAGACCTCTCACTGGTCCAACAGGCACCTTTCCACTCTGTAGCCACAACCTGAATTCCGTCAATAAACTCTAACTCTTCCTTTCCCCTCACTCAGTACCCGGTGGGCAGTGCAGGGGGCACTGGCGACGAGGTGTAAGAATCGTGGCTGCATAGACAGCTGTTTCCTCATCAATGCTTGGAAACAAATCACCCCCAAATTAAGATGTATACAGAATAAGCACTGATTCTCAGGGTCATAGGTCAGCAGCATGGATGCCAATCAGCTGATCTAGGGTGGCCTTGACCTGGTGGCCCCATTTCACTCCATGGGACCCTCTGTGCTCGGTTTCTCGCTGTGAGTTCAGCTCAGATCTGCACCATGTCTGTTCATTCTGGGGTCCGGGTTGGAGGAGTGGCAGCAAGCAGGGGAACCTTTCCTCACGGAGATGGCAGAAATGCAGAAAGGCAAGCCCAACACATGAGCAGGTCTCCAGCCTCTGCTTGAGTCACGTGTGCTGACATCCCAGCAGTCAAGGCAAGTCTCAGGACTGAGCCCCAGACCAAGGGCAGGGAAATGTGTTCCACGTCTAATGGGGGGTGGGGGGGGGGGACTGGAAAACCAAAAGGGCCAGAGAGAATCAGTGAAGGACGGAGGCCAACACTTTAATCCACCATGGCCTGCCATCCTGGTCATAGGTATTGACATCTCCCCCCCCATCCACAATACGCTCCCGAGACCCCACAGCCTCAGTCAATCAGACAAAGTCTGGGATCTTCTGATCAGCATTAGATCCAGGTGAGGCTTCTCTTGATCCAGAGACCCATGAACTCAAAAGACAAGTTA
>NW_025796117.1:0-1279 GCF_021613505.1 Equus quagga
CACCTTCTCCATCCTTCTTTCTCTCACCAGGTGGACAAGATTGTGGACCAGCTGCAGCAGTTAATGCAGGTGTATGACTTGGCTGCTCTTCGGGATTATTGGAGCTACCTGGAGCATCAGCTCTTCAGCTGTTTGGAGGATATATATAGACCCACCATCAACAAGCTGAAAACCAGCCTGGTCTGCTTTTATCTTGTCTACACAATCCAGGTGCCTGTTGGTACAGGGATCCCTTGTGAAGAGAGTTCTTTGATCCAGAAATAGATTTTCTTTTAACCCCTAGGGAAGACTCAGTATGTTACTCTGGGAAAAGGTGAAACAGTCACAGTGCAAGTTATTTTGGGGTGTTTTCCTGTGTTTTTCCTTCTCATCTGTAGATCATCTGACTTGTCCTCCTCTTTCCTGATTCCTCTCTTGTTTTAAGCACGTAAGCCTGGGTGGTGTTTTAAAGAACATAAGTAGCTGGGTTAAAGTTTGAGTAATAAAGGTTATAGCTGACCTGGGGGAATAAGTCACTTAGATTATTTGAAAATCAACCATGAGTTGATTTTTAGAATGGCATTTATCATCAGCACTTCAGTTTAAATTAGCTTCTTTGAAATTACAAGGAACTTGAGAAAAAAGTAGATTTCCTTTATTTTTTTACTTTTTATTTTTGCTGAGGAAGATTCACCCTCAGCTAACATCCACAGCCAATCTTACTCTTTTTGTGTGTGAGCCACCACCACAGCATGGCCACTGACAGACGAGTGGTGCAGGTCTGTGCCCAGGGATGGAACCGAGGCCACTGACATGGAGCACACCAAAATTAACCACTAGGCCACCAGGGCTGGCACCATTTCCTGTATTTTATGGAGTTTGTAGATCATGTTTGGCCACTTACCAAGCATCTCCGCAGCAGGCTGGTATCCAAAGGCTCTGTGTTGTGCAGTGATGAAGAATCTTACCTCTGGACTTCTGTCTCTTCCCCCTCCTTGCTCCCTCCTCTGTCTTGGCAGACAAACAGAAATGACAAGGCTCAGGAGTTCTTTGCAAAGCAGGCCACAGAACTCCAGAACCAGGCCGAGTGGAAGGATTGGTTTGTCTGCCCTTCCTGCCATCCCCAGACACCAACCCCACCTTTGCCACCAACTTCTCTCGACAGTGGGCTGACACTTTCATTGTGTCCCTGCACAACTTCCTGAGTGTCCTGTTTCAGTGCATGCATATCCTTTCAGCTGCCTGGGGCTCTGGGCCCAGTCTGAGGCATCTAGACAGTGTGATCAGTGGCTGCTGCTCT
>NW_025796118.1:0-1279 GCF_021613505.1 Equus quagga
AGAGCAGCAGCCACTGATCACACTGTCTAGATGCCTCAGACTGGGCCCAGAGCCCCAGGCAGCTGAAAGGATATGCATGCACTGAAACAGGACACTCAGGAAGTTGTGCAGGGACACAATGAAAGTGTCAGCCCACTGTCGAGAGAAGTTGGTGGCAAAGGTGGGGTTGGTGTCTGGGGATGGCAGGAAGGGCAGACAAACCAATCCTTCCACTCGGCCTGGTTCTGGAGTTCTGTGGCCTGCTTTGCAAAGAACTCCTGAGCCTTGTCATTTCTGTTTGTCTGCCAAGACAGAGGAGGGAGCAAGGAGGGGGAAGAGACAGAAGTCCAGAGGTAAGATTCTTCATCACTGCACAACACAGAGCCTTTGGATACCAGCCTGCTGCGGAGATGCTTGGTAAGTGGCCAAACATGATCTACAAACTCCATAAAATACAGGAAATGGTGCCAGCCCTGGTGGCCTAGTGGTTAATTTTGGTGTGCTCCATGTCAGTGGCCTCGGTTCCATCCCTGGGCACAGACCTGCACCACTCGTCTGTCAGTGGCCATGCTGTGGTGGTGGCTCACACACAAAAAGAGTAAGATTGGCTGTGGATGTTAGCTGAGGGTGAATCTTCCTCAGCAAAAATAAAAAGTAAAAAAATAAAGGAAATCTACTTTTTTCTCAAGTTCCTTGTAATTTCAAAGAAGCTAATTTAAACTGAAGTGCTGATGATAAATGCCATTCTAAAAATCAACTCATGGTTGATTTTCAAATAATCTAAGTGACTTATTCCCCCAGGTCAGCTATAACCTTTATTACTCAAACTTTAACCCAGCTACTTATGTTCTTTAAAACACCACCCAGGCTTACGTGCTTAAAACAAGAGAGGAATCAGGAAAGAGGAGGACAAGTCAGATGATCTACAGATGAGAAGGAAAAACACAGGAAAACACCCCAAAATAACTTGCACTGTGACTGTTTCACCTTTTCCCAGAGTAACATACTGAGTCTTCCCTAGGGGTTAAAAGAAAATCTATTTCTGGATCAAAGAACTCTCTTCACAAGGGATCCCTGTACCAACAGGCACCTGGATTGTGTAGACAAGATAAAAGCAGACCAGGCTGGTTTTCAGCTTGTTGATGGTGGGTCTATATATATCCTCCAAACAGCTGAAGAGCTGATGCTCCAGGTAGCTCCAATAATCCCGAAGAGCAGCCAAGTCATACACCTGCATTAACTGCTGCAGCTGGTCCACAATCTTGTCCACCTGGTGAGAGAAAGAAGGATGGAGAAGGTG
>NW_025796119.1:0-6040 GCF_021613505.1 Equus quagga
GGCCCAGTCTGAGGCATCTAGACAGTGTGATCAGTGGCTGCTGCTCTTAATGCAGTCATTTCTCTACAAAATGCCCAAGGATCATTGTCGTATGAGGGGCTGCACAGATTGTGGTTATTTTCATCACTCTGCCAGGGAATCATAGGTCTCAGAGCTGACGCTGTGCACGGGCATGTTACTCTCGTAGCAGTGGGGTGTTAGTGCTGGGCTCTGAGAGGAGCCCTCACCCAGAGCTGACATGGGTTGGTAGGCAGCTGCTTTTAGTGAAACTGCTGGCCTCCAGAGCACCCTCCAATGAGCAGGACACTTCAGCCCCTAGCCTGCCTCATGACTATCTCCAAGGTCCAGCCCTCCTTGACTTGGAGGGCAGCTGCTAACACCCCAAGAGAGCAGATCACAAGAGCAGAGCAAGAAAATCACAAAAGCAGGCAGGAGAAAGCACCCCTCCCTCCACCCACCCAGCACCTGGCTCTAGTGCCTGGGATCTCAGCTGAAGGCAGAAACCTCAGAATACGCACCTCTTGACCCCCACCCAGTGACAATAGGCAGTAGCTGTGACCAAATAACACCAGAAAGTGAGAAAACAGAGCCATTCCCTCTAGCAACATCAAACATTATATCAGATCTGTAGAGCAGAGAGCAAATGACAAGTACCCAGAAATCAGTCTGGAGGACACAGAAATATGTAATCCAACTGACAAAGAATTCAAATTAGCTATCATCAAAAAACTCAACGAGTTACAACAGAATGTAGAGAAATAATTCAACAAGTTCAGGAGCTACTTCACAAAAGAGATTGAAACTGTAGAGAAGAGTCAGTGAGAAATGTTAGAGATGAAAGACACAATGGAAGTAATAAAACAAAGTATGGATTCCCTGAACACTCGAGCAGACATCATAGAGGAGCATATCAGCATAGTCGAATATAGACATGTTGAAATGCTCCAGATAGAAGAGGAGAGAGAACTGAGACTAAAAAGAAATGAAGAAAGTCTCCAAGAAATATCCGACTCAATTAGGAAATGCAACATAAGAACAATAGGTATTCAAGAAGGAGAAGAGAAGGAGAATGGAGCAGAAAGCTTGTTCAAAGAAATAATAGCAGAGAATGCCCCAAACCTAGGGAATGAGATGGAAATTCATGTGGAAGAGGCTATCAGATCTCCTAAATATGTCAATGTAAAAATACCTACTGCAAGGCAGATAGTAGTGAAACTAGCAAAAGTGAATGACGAAAAACGAATACTAAGGGCAGCAAGGCAGAACAAAATAACCTACAAAGGAACCCCTATCAGGCTTTCAGTGGATTTCTCTGCAGAAACCTTACAAGCTAAGAGAGGCTGGAATAACATATTCAAATCTTTGAAGGACAAAAACTTTCAGCCAAGAATACTGTATCCAGCAAAAATATCCTTCAGATATGATGGAAAAATAAGAACTTTCCCAGGAAAACATAAGTTAAGGGAGTTTGTAGCCACAAGACTCCCCCTACAAGAAATTCTCAAGAAGGCCCTCATACCTGAAAAAAAAAAAAGAGAGAGAGAGGGTTTACAAAGCACAGAGTAAGGAGACAAATAGGTAGACAGAATCAGAGCAGGATAGGAAATACTCAAGTATAGCATTAAAGACAAAGGGAAGGAAACCACCAAAAACAAAGATAATCTTGCCATTTTAACCACAAACTCACAACACAAGATGGAATAAGATGTGAGAAAACAACTTAGGAGGGGAAGAAGCAAGGGACTGAATCGGTTTAGTCTAAGGAAATAAGAGGCCATCAGAAAAGGGACTATCCCACCTGTGAGATTTTGAATGCAGACCTCACGGTAACCACTAAACAAAAAAGCAGAAGAGAGACACAAATAATAAATAAGGAGAAAACAGAAACACAACATAAAAAATTATATAACTTGACTGGTAAACCAAAATACAAAGGACGAGAAACAAAGGAAATGCAGGAGAACCAGAAACCAAGTGATAAAATGGCATCATTAAGTCCTCATATATCGATAATCATCTTAAACATAAATGGATTGAATTCTCCAATAAAAAGACACAGAGTGGTGAGATGGATTAAAGAAAACATCCCCACAATATTCTGCCTCCAGGAAACACATCTCAGCTCCAATGACAAACACAGGCTCAGAGTGAAGGTATGGGAGACAATACTCCAAGCTAATAGCAAACAAAAGAAAGCAGGTGTTGCCGTATTTATATCAGACAAAATAGACTTTAAGACAGGTAAAGAGAGAGAAAGAGGGGCAGTATATAATGATCAAAGGGACATTCCATCAAGAAGATATAACACATAAGTATCCATGCACCCAACACAGGAGCATCAAAGTACATAAAGCAACTATTAACAAACCTAAAAGAAAATGTTAATACAATAACGGTAGGGGACCTTAACATTCCACTCACATCAATGGATAGATCAACCAGACAGAAAATCAACAAGGAAATAGTGGAATTGAATGAACAGCTAGACCAGTTGGACTTAATAGACATATACAGAACACTCCATCCAAAAACAGCAAAACACACATTCTTCTCAAGTGTGCACAGAACATTCTGAAGGATAGATCATATGTTGGGAAATAAGGCAAACCTCAACAAATTTAAGAAGATTAAAATAATAAGAATCTTTTCCAATCACAATGCTATAAAGCTAGAAATTAATTATAAGAAAAAAGTTGAGAAATGGACAAAGATTTCGAGGCTATACAACATGCTATTGAACAACCAATGGATCATTGAAGAAATTAAAGGAGAAATAAAAAAATATCTGGAGACAAATGAAAATGAAAACATACCGTACCAACTCATATGGGGTGCAGCAAAACATGTATTAAGAGGGAAATTCATCACAATAGAGGCTCACCTTAATAAACAGGAAAAATCCCAAATAGGCAAGCTCAAACTACACCTAATTGAATTCGAAAAAGAAGAATAAAAAAAGCCCAAAATCAGCAGAAAGAGAGAAGTAATAAAAATCAGAGCAGAAATAAATGCTATTGAAACAAAAAAGGCAGAAGAAGGGATCGATGAAACAAAGAGCTGGTTCTTTGAGAAGATAAATAAAATTGACAAACGTCTAGCCAGACTTACAAAGAAAAAAGAAAGCTCAGATAAATAAAATTAGAAATGAAAGAGGAGAAATAACAATGGATACCACAGAAATACAACAGATTAAAAGAGAATACTATGAAAAACTATATGCTAACAAAATGAACAATCTAGAGGAACTGGATAAATTCTTAGACTCTTACAACCTCCAAAAGCTGAGTCAAGAAGAAATAGTGAATCTGAATAGACCAATCACAACTGAAGAGATTGAAACAGTAATCAAAAGCATCCCAAAGTATAAAATCCCAGACCAGATGGCTTCCCTGGGGAATTCTACCAAACTTTCAGAGAGGATTTAATACTTATCCTTCTTAAGCTATTCCAAAAAATTAGGGAAGACAGAATGCTTCTTAAAATATTCTATGAGGCCAACATCACTCTGACAATAAAGCCCGACAAGGACAGCACAAAAAAGGAGAACTACAAGCTAATATCACTGATGAACATACATGCAAAAATCCTCAACAAAATATTGGCAACCTGACTACAGCAGTACATCAAAAAGATCATACATCACAATCAAGTCGGATTTATACCAGGGACAAAGGGATGGTTCAACATCTACAAGTCAATCAATGTGATAGACCACATTAACAAAATGAGGAATAAAAATCAAATGATCATCTCAATAGATGCACAGAAAGCATTTGACAAGATCCAACAACAATTTATGATAAAAACTCTGAACAAAATGGGGACAGAAGTAAATTACCTCAACATAATAAAGGCCATGTATGACAAACCCACAGCCAATAAGATACTCAATGGGGAAAAACTGAACACCATCCCTCTGAGAACAGGAACCAGACAAGGATGCCCACTGTCACCTCTCTTATTCAACATGGTACTGGAGGTTTTGGCCAGAGCAATTAGGCAATAGAAAAGAATAAAAGAAATTCAAAAAGGAAGTGAACTCTTGCTGTTTGCAGATGACATGATCTTACATGTAGAAAACCCTAAAGAATCCATGGGAAAACTATTAGAAATAATTAACAACTACAGTAAAGTTGCAGGGTACAAAATCAACTTACAAAAATCAGTTGCATTTCTAGACTCTAGTAATGAATTTACAGAAAGACAATTCAAGAATACAATTCCATTTACAATCACAACAAAAGAATAAAATATCTAGGAATAAATTTAACCCAGAAGGTGAAGGACTTATACAATGAAAACTATAAGACATTATTTAAAGAAATAGATGATGATATAAACAGATGGAAAGAGATTCCATGCACATGGATTGGAAGAATAAGCATAATTAAAATGTCCATACAACCCATAGCAATTTACAGATTTAATGCAATCCCAATCAGAATCCTAATGGCATTCTTCACAGAAATAGAACAAAGAATCCTAAAATTCATATGGTGCAAGCAAAGTCGCCAAATTGCTAAGGCAATCCTGAGAACAAAGAACAAAGCTTGAGTCATCACAATCTTTGACTTCAAAATGTACTACAAAGTCATAGTAATCAAAACAGCATGGTACTGGGACAAAAACAGACACACAGACCAATGGAACAGAACTAAAAGCCCAGAAATAAAACCGCACATCTACAGACAGCTAATCTTCAACAAAGGTGCCAAGAACATACAATGGAGAAAAGATAGTCTCTTTAATAAATGGTGTTGGGAAAACTGGACAGCCACATGCAAAAGAATGAAAGTAGGGCATTATCTCACACCATACAAAAAAACTCAAAATGGATCAAAGACTTGAAGATACTATAGGTAGTACACTCTTTGATATCAAACTTAAAAGGATATTTTTGAATACCATGTCTTCTCAGACAAGGGAAACAAAATTAGAAATAAACAAGTGGGACTTCATCAGACCAAAGAGCTTCTGCAAGGCAAAGGAAACTAGGATCAAAACAAAAAAACAACCCACCAATTGGGAGAAAATATTTGCAAATCATATATCCGACAAGGGGTTAATCTCCATAGTACATAAGGAACTCACACAACTGAACAACAAAAAAATAAACAGCCCCATCAAAAAATGGGCAGAGGATATGACTAGACATTTTTCCAGAGAAGATATACAGATGGCCAATAAATACATGAAAAGATGTTCAACATCACTAATCATCAGGAAAATGCAAATCAAAACTACATTAAGATACCACTTTATGCCTGTTAAAATGGCTATAATCACTAAGACTAAAAATAACAAATGTTGAAGAGGAGTGTGGAGAAAAGAGAGCCCTCATACAGTGCTGGTGGGAATGCAAACTGGTGCAGCCACTATGGAAAACAGTGTGGGGATTCCTCAAAAAACTAAAAATAGAATTCCCATATGACCCAACTATCCCACTGGGTATCTACCCAAACAACTCAAAATCAACAATCCAAAGTAACATAGGCACCCCTACGTTCATTGTAGCACTACTCACAATAGCCAAGACGTAGAAACAATCCAAGTCCCCATCAACTGATGATTGGATAAAGAAGATGTGGTGTTTATATACAATGGCATACTACTCAGCCATAAAAAAGACAAAATCATCCCATTTGCAGCAACATGGATGGACCTGGAGGGAATTATGCTAAGTGAAATAAGCCAGTCTGAGAAAGACAAACACCAGATTATTTCACGCATATGTGGAGTATAAACAAACACATGGACAAAGAAAACAGTTCAGTGGTTACCAGGGGAAGGCGGGATGGGGGTTGGGCACGGGGGTGCAGGGGAGCACTTTGTGGTGACAGACAAGAAATAATGTACAACTTAAATTTCACAATGATGTAAACTATCATGAACTCAAATAAAAATAAATAAATAAATTTAACATCCAGAAGCCACAGCAAGAAGAAAAAGCCATATTAACTCTATGGAGTGAGGGGACAATTCTCTTTTGTCCTTCACCTTCTCCATCCTTCTTTCTCTCACCAGGTGGACAAGATTGTGG
>NW_025796120.1:0-6040 GCF_021613505.1 Equus quagga
CCACAATCTTGTCCACCTGGTGAGAGAAAGAAGGATGGAGAAGGTGAAGGACAAAAGAGAATTGTCCCCTCACTCCATAGAGTTAATATGGCTTTTTCTTCTTGCTGTGGCTTCTGGATGTTAAATTTATTTATTTATTTTTATTTGAGTTCATGATAGTTTACATCATTGTGAAATTTAAGTTGTACATTATTTCTTGTCTGTCACCACAAAGTGCTCCCCTGCACCCCCGTGCCCAACCCCCATCCCGCCTTCCCCTGGTAACCACTGAACTGTTTTCTTTGTCCATGTGTTTGTTTATACTCCACATATGCGTGAAATAATCTGGTGTTTGTCTTTCTCAGACTGGCTTATTTCACTTAGCATAATTCCCTCCAGGTCCATCCATGTTGCTGCAAATGGGATGATTTTGTCTTTTTTATGGCTGAGTAGTATGCCATTGTATATAAACACCACATCTTCTTTATCCAATCATCAGTTGATGGGGACTTGGATTGTTTCTACGTCTTGGCTATTGTGAGTAGTGCTACAATGAACGTAGGGGTGCCTATGTTACTTTGGATTGTTGATTTTGAGTTGTTTGGGTAGATACCCAGTGGGATAGTTGGGTCATATGGGAATTCTATTTTTAGTTTTTTGAGGAATCCCCACACTGTTTTCCATAGTGGCTGCACCAGTTTGCATTCCCACCAGCACTGTATGAGGGCTCTCTTTTCTCCACACTCCTCTTCAACATTTGTTATTTTTAGTCTTAGTGATTATAGCCATTTTAACAGGCATAAAGTGGTATCTTAATGTAGTTTTGATTTGCATTTTCCTGATGATTAGTGATGTTGAACATCTTTTCATGTATTTATTGGCCATCTGTATATCTTCTCTGGAAAAATGTCTAGTCATATCCTCTGCCCATTTTTTGATGGGGCTGTTTATTTTTTTGTTGTTCAGTTGTGTGAGTTCCTTATGTACTATGGAGATTAACCCCTTGTCGGATATATGATTTGCAAATATTTTCTCCCAATTGGTGGGTTGTTTTTTTGTTTTGATCCTAGTTTCCTTTGCCTTGCAGAAGCTCTTTGGTCTGATGAAGTCCCACTTGTTTATTTCTAATTTTGTTTCCCTTGTCTGAGAAGACATGGTATTCAAAAATATCCTTTTAAGTTTGATATCAAAGAGTGTACTACCTATAGTATCTTCAAGTCTTTGATCCATTTTGAGTTTTTTTGTATGGTGTGAGATAATGCCCTACTTTCATTCTTTTGCATGTGGCTGTCCAGTTTTCCCAACACCATTTATTAAAGAGACTATCTTTTCTCCATTGTATGTTCTTGGCACCTTTGTTGAAGATTAGCTGTCTGTAGATGTGCGGTTTTATTTCTGGGCTTTTAGTTCTGTTCCATTGGTCTGTGTGTCTGTTTTTGTCCCAGTACCATGCTGTTTTGATTACTATGACTTTGTAGTACATTTTGAAGTCAAAGATTGTGATGACTCAAGCTTTGTTCTTTGTTCTCAGGATTGCCTTAGCAATTTGGCGACTTTGCTTGCACCATATGAATTTTAGGATTCTTTGTTCTATTTCTGTGAAGAATGCCATTAGGATTCTGATTGGGATTGCATTAAATCTGTAAATTGCTATGGGTTGTATGGACATTTTAATTATGCTTATTCTTCCAATCCATGTGCATGGAATCTCTTTCCATCTGTTTATATCATCATCTATTTCTTTAAATAATGTCTTATAGTTTTCATTGTATAAGTCCTTCACCTTCTGGGTTAAATTTATTCCTAGATATTTTATTCTTTTGTTGTGATTGTAAATGGAATTGTATTCTTGAATTGTCTTTCTGTAAATTCATTACTAGAGTCTAGAAATGCAACTGATTTTTGTAAGTTGATTTTGTACCCTGCAACTTTACTGTAGTTGTTAATTATTTCTAATAGTTTTCCCATGGATTCTTTAGGGTTTTCTACATGTAAGATCATGTCATCTGCAAACAGCAAGAGTTCACTTCCTTTTTGAATTTCTTTTATTCTTTTCTATTGCCTAATTGCTCTGGCCAAAACCTCCAGTACCATGTTGAATAAGAGAGGTGACAGTGGGCATCCTTGTCTGGTTCCTGTTCTCAGAGGGATGGTGTTCAGTTTTTCCCCATTGAGTATCTTATTGGCTGTGGGTTTGTCATACATGGCCTTTATTATGTTGAGGTAATTTACTTCTGTCCCCATTTTGTTCAGAGTTTTTATCATAAATTGTTGTTGGATCTTGTCAAATGCTTTCTGTGCATCTATTGAGATGATCATTTGATTTTTATTCCTCATTTTGTTAATGTGGTCTATCACATTGATTGACTTGTAGATGTTGAACCATCCCTTTGTCCCTGGTATAAATCCGACTTGATTGTGATGTATGATCTTTTTGATGTACTGCTGTAGTCAGGTTGCCAATATTTTGTTGAGGATTTTTGCATGTATGTTCATCAGTGATATTAGCTTGTAGTTCTCCTTTTTTGTGCTGTCCTTGTCGGGCTTTATTGTCAGAGTGATGTTGGCCTCATAGAATATTTTAAGAAGCATTCTGTCTTCCCTAATTTTTTGGAATAGCTTAAGAAGGATAAGTATTAAATCCTCTCTGAAAGTTTGGTAGAATTCCCCAGGGAAGCCATCTGGTCTGGGATTTTATACTTTGGGATGCTTTTGATTACTGTTTCAATCTCTTCAGTTGTGATTGGTCTATTCAGATTCACTATTTCTTCTTGACTCAGCTTTTGGAGGTTGTAAGAGTCTAAGAATTTATCCAGTTCCTCTAGATTGTTCATTTTGTTAGCATATAGTTTTTCATAGTATTCTCTTTTAATCTGTTGTATTTCTGTGGTATCCATTGTTATTTCTCCTCTTTCATTTCTAATTTTATTTATCTGAGCTTTCTTTTTTCTTTGTAAGTCTGGCTAGACGTTTGTCAATTTTATTTATCTTCTCAAAGAACCAGCTCTTTGTTTCATCGATCCCTTCTTCTGCCTTTTTTGTTTCAATAGCATTTATTTCTGCTCTGATTTTTATTACTTCTCTCTTTCTGCTGATTTTGGGCTTTTTTTATTCTTCTTTTTCGAATTCAATTAGGTGTAGTTTGAGCTTGCCTATTTGGGATTTTTCCTGTTTATTAAGGTGAGCCTCTATTGTGATGAATTTCCCTCTTAATACATGTTTTGCTGCACCCCATATGAGTTGGTACGGTATGTTTTCATTTTCATTTGTCTCCAGATATTTTTTTATTTCTCCTTTAATTTCTTCAATGATCCATTGGTTGTTCAATAGCATGTTGTATAGCCTCGAAATCTTTGTCCATTTCTCAACTTTTTTCTTATAATTAATTTCTAGCTTTATAGCATTGTGATTGGAAAAGATTCTTATTATTTTAATCTTCTTAAATTTGTTGAGGTTTGCCTTATTTCCCAACATATGATCTATCCTTCAGAATGTTCTGTGCACACTTGAGAAGAATGTGTGTTTTGCTGTTTTTGGATGGAGTGTTCTGTATATGTCTATTAAGTCCAACTGGTCTAGCTGTTCATTCAATTCCACTATTTCCTTGTTGATTTTCTGTCTGGTTGATCTATCCATTGATGTGAGTGGAATGTTAAGGTCCCCTACCGTTATTGTATTAACATTTTCTTTTAGGTTTGTTAATAGTTGCTTTATGTACTTTGATGCTCCTGTGTTGGGTGCATGGATACTTATGTGTTATATCTTCTTGATGGAATGTCCCTTTGATCATTATATACTGCCCCTCTTTCTCTCTCTTTACCTGTCTTAAAGTCTATTTTGTCTGATATAAATACGGCAACACCTGCTTTCTTTTGTTTGCTATTAGCTTGGAGTATTGTCTCCCATACCTTCACTCTGAGCCTGTGTTTGTCATTGGAGCTGAGATGTGTTTCCTGGAGGCAGAATATTGTGGGGATGTTTTCTTTAATCCATCTCACCACTCTGTGTCTTTTTATTGGAGAATTCAATCCATTTATGTTTAAGATGATTATCGATATATGAGGACTTAATGATGCCATTTTATCACTTGGTTTCTGGTTCTCCTGCATTTCCTTTGTTTCTCGTCCTTTGTATTTTGGTTTACCAGTCAAGTTATATAATTTTTTATGTTGTGTTTCTGTTTTCTCCTTATTTATTATTTGTGTCTCTCTTCTGCTTTTTTGTTTAGTGGTTACCGTGAGGTCTGCATTCAAAATCTCACAGGTGGGATAGTCCCTTTTCTGATGGCCTCTTATTTCCTTAGACTAAACCGATTCAGTCCCTTGCTTCTTCCCCTCCTAAGTTGTTTTCTCACATCTTATTCCATCTTGTGTTGTGAGTTTGTGGTTAAAATGGCAAGATTATCTTTGTTTTTGGTGGTTTCCTTCCCTTTGTCTTTAATGCTATACTTGAGTATTTCCTATCCTGCTCTGATTCTGTCTACCTATTTGTCTCCTTACTCTGTGCTTTGTAAACCCTCTCTCTCTCTTTTTTTTTTTTCAGGTATGAGGGCCTTCTTGAGAATTTCTTGTAGGGGGAGTCTTGTGGCTACAAACTCCCTTAACTTATGTTTTCCTGGGAAAGTTCTTATTTTTCCATCATATCTGAAGGATATTTTTGCTGGATACAGTATTCTTGGCTGAAAGTTTTTGTCCTTCAAAGATTTGAATATGTTATTCCAGCCTCTCTTAGCTTGTAAGGTTTCTGCAGAGAAATCCACTGAAAGCCTGATAGGGGTTCCTTTGTAGGTTATTTTGTTCTGCCTTGCTGCCCTTAGTATTCGTTTTTCGTCATTCACTTTTGCTAGTTTCACTACTATCTGCCTTGCAGTAGGTATTTTTACATTGACATATTTAGGAGATCTGATAGCCTCTTCCACATGAATTTCCATCTCATTCCCTAGGTTTGGGGCATTCTCTGCTATTATTTCTTTGAACAAGCTTTCTGCTCCATTCTCCTTCTCTTCTCCTTCTTGAATACCTATTGTTCTTATGTTGCATTTCCTAATTGAGTCGGATATTTCTTGGAGACTTTCTTCATTTCTTTTTAGTCTCAGTTCTCTCTCCTCTTCTATCTGGAGCATTTCAACATGTCTATATTCGACTATGCTGATATGCTCCTCTATGATGTCTGCTCGAGTGTTCAGGGAATCCATACTTTGTTTTATTACTTCCATTGTGTCTTTCATCTCTAACATTTCTCACTGACTCTTCTCTACAGTTTCAATCTCTTTTGTGAAGTAGCTCCTGAACTTGTTGAATTATTTCTCTACATTCTGTTGTAACTCGTTGAGTTTTTTGATGATAGCTAATTTGAATTCTTTGTCAGTTGGATTACATATTTCTGTGTCCTCCAGACTGATTTCTGGGTACTTGTCATTTGCTCTCTGCTCTACAGATCTGATATAATGTTTGATGTTGCTAGAGGGAATGGCTCTGTTTTCTCACTTTCTGGTGTTATTTGGTCACAGCTACTGCCTATTGTCACTGGGTGGGGGTCAAGAGGTGCGTATTCTGAGGTTTCTGCCTTCAGCTGAGATCCCAGGCACTAGAGCCAGGTGCTGGGTGGGTGGAGGGAGGGGTGCTTTCTCCTGCCTGCTTTTGTGATTTTCTTGCTCTGCTCTTGTGATCTGCTCTCTTGGGGTGTTAGCAGCTGCCCTCCAAGTCAAGGAGGGCTGGACCTTGGAGATAGTCATGAGGCAGGCTAGGGGCTGAAGTGTCCTGCTCATTGGAGGGTGCTCTGGAGGCCAGCAGTTTCACTAAAAGCAGCTGCCTACCAACCCATGTCAGCTCTGGGTGAGGGCTCCTCTCAGAGCCCAGCACTAACACCCCACTGCTACGAGAGTAACATGCCCGTGCACAGCGTCAGCTCTGAGACCTATGATTCCCTGGCAGAGTGATGAAAATAACCACAATCTGTGCAGCCCCTCATACGACAATGATCCTTGGGCATTTTGTAGAGAAATGACTGCATTAAGAGCAGCAGCCACTGATCACACTGTCTAGATGCCTCAGACTGGGCC
>NW_025796121.1:0-6497 GCF_021613505.1 Equus quagga
AGACTTGCCTCCTGCTGTGTCCATCAAGCGCTGTGCCAACAGGGCAATCTTGTGACTATTGTGGGAGGGACATTTCAATCATATGTGAAACATCCTGTTTGGGGGTATATAACCACTCTGTGCACCCCACTTCTTTGGTGCCCTTTCTTCCTTCTGGAAGAAAGGCCCAAGGCCATGGTTCCTCATAAAGCAGTTGTTTAATTTTCTCTTGCTATTCTGTCTCATGTGAATTTAATTCGTTCTCCGGCCAGACAAACCCACTTTGGATAGAGGAAAAGTCTTCCTTCCCTACAGTTTGGCGCCCAACGTGGGGCACAATTTCACTGGCTGGACACTGATTGCTCCTGGACTGCTGCGGCCAAGAGATCCCGGAGCCCTGACAAGAACCGGCAAGAGGTAAGAGTTCTTACCACGTCAGTCTCCTGGATCTCTGCCTGCAGGCTCCAAAGGAAGCAAGAGTGGTGAGGTTTTTTTTTTTTTGCTCTTCTAAATTTAGATTAGCAGGAGAAAATGTTGGTGAGGCTAGCTTCTTGTATTCAGCGACTCTAGGATTTGAGTACTCACTGGTTGTAGATCCTTTTCCTCCCAGAGATAGTACTTTTCCTTGTCTCTGTCTTTTGTTTGTCATAAGACACAGGCATCTCTATAAGCCTGTTGTCTGGGCTTTTTGTCTTGCTCTATGTCTTGAGAGCTTGGCTTTGTGACCTTTCTGGTCTCCGCCATCAGAGGATGCATGTACTGGCATGCATCTTGGCGGTCAGTCGAGTAGACTGGGGTTCCGGGACACACTCTCTGTCCGGCTGTGTAAGCTCTCAGGGGAGTTTGTCATAGAGGTCCCAATTGCTTTCATAAGGGGCCTTTGTCGTCTCAACCTTTGTTGCTTGCTGTGCAATGAAGGCCTTTACTTTCTTAGGCTATTTTGGGGAGTGAATTTTCTGGATCTCTTTTGGGGACGCCTCTTTGTGTGCTTAGTTAAGCTTTGGTTGAGTTGCTGTTAAGATCCTACTCGTCAATTTGGCCAGATGATGGATCATTTAAATTTGGAAAACTTCTAAATTGGGGGAAAAAATTGTGAGAGCTCTCATCATAATTTTTATTGGTATCTATGAAAAAAGGCAAATTAAAAAGGAAACACAGAAAATGATGACTAGGTTTAAACCCTGACTCAGGTTATAATTGCATTGGTGAAATATAAAGGTCTCAGTGTTGATAAGATTATAAAGGTTGGAATGCTTGAGCTGATTTTCTATATAAAGAGGTTATATTAACTTTGCCTGAGTATGTTTTAAAATGTCTGGCTGGGAATAGTTTCTTATGCAATATTATAAGACTAAGACCTGCCAAGTCCTGGCCATGGGCCCTGTCGCCATGCAGCAGCTCTTCACTGTCCATGGGCCCTGTCCCCACACTATCCTCTGAATACAGGAGTGGTACTTCCAGATCTTGAGTCCAGGAAGTCTTTCTTTTGACTCCTTGGCTTGTTGAGCCAGCTTGCTGAGCCAGCTTGTAAGCTGAAGTTATAGTCTTCCTTGTGCCTTTCTCTTTTTCAAGGATGGATCTAAATTCACTAGTCCATTGGGAACCTTCTTGGACAGCTGTATGAATCCATGTTTGCTGCCCATGGCTACTCTATGGGGCAAATTGTGGTATTCAGCCTGAAGAGAATCAGTACGTTAAGCCTGAGGGTGATGGAGAATGAATTAATCCATTCCTTCCTGACTCTATCTCTGATATATAAATTTTACATGGGCACAGGTTGGCCACTTAAGTCATTAGGACGGTCGCCAATCTCCAAGACTCCCATGGAAGGTTTCTGTTCCTAAGGCTGGATTGGGATCCCTCCCTCTGGCACCTGACCACACTCCGAACTGTGGGAAAGTCCCAATTGGGACTCTGGTTCAAGGCAAATACCAAACTCTAAACTTTGGTTGAGTGTGGGAAATCCTTCTTGGGAGAACAGCTCCAGGATGCAATTGGGTAGAATGTCACCCAGACTGGCGGAAAATTCTTCACTGTTTTTCTCTGTTCTTTTATCTTTGGGACAATTCACCTGGCACTTATTACTGCCAGGCATAATAGGGAAGGTGTACAAGGAATGCAATGCAGAGGGACACCCCCATCACCCCTTGCTATAGGGACCCCTCAGGCAGAATGGGTAGGATGCTGCGCTAGGTTCAGGGGAGATTTTCAAGGTAATGGACCTTTTTCTTTCCTCTCTCTTAAAGTGACAGTGGCCATTTTGGGCTCCTTTGGAGCTTTGCAATTGAGAAACAAGGAAATCTTTAAAGTTTCAAAGGCTCCACCCCTAGGAGCCCCCACTCTGGTTTCTGGGCCTGATAACCCCGGCGACCACCTTGAGAGCCCTCTCTTGGCGATTGACTTGTTAAGTATTTTAGGTGCCTACTGAGTTGGTTATGAGGATGGGAGACCTGTGATTTATTCTGTGAACTGTCCTGATGGTGTTGTGTGCCCCAGCATGGGAACTGCTGTGTGACCTCTATCTCGATAATCCTTGGGGAAGAGGCCATGAGGGTGAGCTCTGATCTCTTTTCCTTTGTTTGCCACCTCCACTCTTGTCACTAAGTTGAGGTTAAGTTCAGGCTGGACCTGAGCAGAACCTGGACCTTCTGTAAAATTGAAAACTTTTTGCCAGAGACTTAACTTTCAACCCTGGCACTGGGAGCCCAGCCTCCAGCCAGTTCCAGGCCTTTCCCTCCTGTTTCCTGCCTCGCCTTGTGCTGGCTCAGGGACTAAGTGCCTGTGATGCGGGGTCGGTGAGCCAAGGAGTCGAAAGAAAGATTTCTTGGACTCTCAAGATCTGGCAGTAGTGCTCTTTTATTTAAAAAATAGTGTGATAGCATGGGGACAGGACCCATGGGCAGTCAGAGCTGCTGCTGCGGGCATGGGGACAGGACTCATGGGCAGTCAGAGCTGCTGCATGGGGACAGGGCCCACGGGCAGGAGGAGCTGCTGTTGCAAAAATGAGCTGAGGGTAGGGCTAATTTTAAGGCATAGGTATCTGAGTTATCTCTTAACAAGACAAAGGAAAGAATATGAAAAAAAAGTTAAAATGGTATCAGTGCAGGTGGGGTCTGGCTATTGGGTGATCCCATGACTTTTAGATAAGAATCAAATGGGATTAAGTAAAGGTCAGAAGCCACCACCCTAAATCAGTTACATGAGATTGCCAGACAGTAACCAACTTAAGTTCTTGCCTTCCCCATTTAGAGTTTCTAGAGACAAGGTCATCTCCCTTCTTTCACAAATACAAATGTCTCTCAAAGGGCAAGCAAATTCCAGTCCTTGGAGCCTGCCTCTCATCTGCAGTTTAAAATTAACAGGCCTATGGGGCCGGCCCAGGGGCGCAGAGGTTAAGTTCGCACGTTCTGCTTCTCAGCGGCCCGGGCTTCACCAGTTCGGATCCCGGGTGTGGACATGGCACCACTTGGTACCCATGCTGTGGTAGGCGTCCCACATATAAAGTAGAGGAAGATGTGCACTATGTTAGCTCAGGGCCAGGCTTCCTCAGCAAAAACGAGGAGGACTGGCAGTAGTTAGCTCAGGGCTAATCTCCTTAAAAAAATAAATAAATAAAATAAATAAAATTAAATTAACTGGCCTAAAGTCCTCATCACCTGGGCTAAGTGGGATTTGACTAGATCTTATAACTATGTTGATGCCTGCAGTCAGGCACCTTTGCACCCTTTCTCTGGCTGCTGTCAGTTGGACACCAGCTTTACCGCCATGGGAAATGTTTCAACCCAGAGACTCACCCCCGGGTGCATTTTAACTAGCTAGAATCGCTTTCAATGGGATGGGTTATGCCCCAGAAACAAAACTTGAGGGGTTTCTCTGTGCCTTTGTGATGTAGTTGGAGAGGTAGGTCAATCTAGAATGTCATTGAGTTACACCCAGTAACTTCCAACTGTCCTTGGAAAATCATGCAAGACTGGAAATACAGCTCTAGAGGCAGTTCAGATTCCACCCAGTTCCTTTATCTCAAAAAGGATTATCATCTCCCCTCTCCAAGAACTACTATCTAGCCCATCACTAATTCCTAAGACTGAAAAAAAAAAAAAAAAAAAAGAGAGGGGAAAAGGCCATAAGCATGCCCTTGCCAAAAAGAAAAAAAAAATCTAGCATCTTGAGTGTCTTCTCCACAAAGATTAGTAAAAAGGCGCAAAACAAAATTTGGATTCATAACTAGGGAGCTTTGTATTGTACCTGATTCATGGAGTGATTTTTAAAACAATAGCTGTGTTGGGGCTGGTCCCGTGGCCAAGTGGTTCAGTTCGTTCGCTCCGCTGCAGGAGGCCCAGTGTTTTGTTGGTTTGAATCCTGGGTGCGGACATGGCACTGCTCATCAGACCACGCTGAGGCAGCGTCCCACATGCCACAACTAGAAGGACCCACAACGAAGAATATACAACTATGTACCGGGGGGCTTTGGGGAGAAAAAGGAAAAAATAAAAAAAAAATCTTTTAAAAAAAAAAAGAACTGAACTGGGTAAGGAATTACAGAAATCTAATGGAGAAACTGATGACCCCATAAAACTGCTAACAGAAGATTAAGATCAAGAACTGATTATACAGGACTGAACGAACTGAGGATGATTATAATTTTTATGACTTTTATTGAAATATTGTTGATTTTTTGATGTTTTGCTTTGTTTTTTCAGATTCAAGAAAATCTTCTCTTTTTTCTTGTGCTATGACTTACAGCAATTTGGTGAAATTATACCTTTGTGAGCAAACTGAAACATTTATCTTTTTCCCCCTACCTGATCCCTCGAGAATTTGGAAACTCTTTGTGAGCATGGTTATTTTGTGGCAATATAGTTATTTGCATAAGTTCAACAAGAATCTGTTCTCCTTATAACAGGACACATTGGTTATATTACCAAGGCTTTGACTGAAATGTCATATTTGAGAGAAACATACAGACTCGGATATGACAATACTGCCTTTGAGGAATAAGGTTGACTTTGTGGAAATAAAGCCACTTGGAAATATGGGTCTGGTACCTTGTTTACAGAGATTCTGGCAATCTTACCTGGTAAGTGAGGAAGCTCGTTTATCTGGCAGATGTAAAGAACCTCGGAATATTTTGGGGGACCTCAAGAAGAGAGGAATCCACATGAATCTGTAGGCACTGCAAGCAAAATCTGACGGCAAGTCCTTGGCTTGGCTTTCCTGGCCTCTAGAGGTCTTTAAAGTTCAATCTGAGATTCCAGATAAAAGAATTCCAGCAAAGCAGATTTAAGAGCCTATACGATCAATTGCTAGCCTTGCTGCACTTATGTAAATAATTGGGCCAAGTTTCTCCAAACTAAACTTATATTGCAAACAATTAGTCTTAATTTGTCTATCTTTGGTAAAAATGAGGGTGATTTTAGAGAGAAGAACTATGTTTCAGTGAAAAACTATAATACACATTTGTGGATATTAGATCCTAGTTTTGTTAATTGTCTTTGAGGTTTTTTTCTACCTGTGAACTGGACTGGATCCTGAATTCTTCTGCTGAAATATTTGGTTACACATCTCCAAACTAATGTTTTCAATCTTCCTCATTTTCATTTGGAATCACTGAGAACTGAACCTGCTCTTTTTCCTGAAGCCTTGCAAACTGAAGCTGAACGACTTAATAGAAATTTAAGAGATTCCTGTCTGTTGCTGTGTAAACTGCAAGCCATCTGAAAGCCTGATGACATCATCAGAGATGTTTCAAGCTGCTAAAGATGCTTTGACTCTAACATCTAGAAGTCTTCTTGACTGGCTGCCTCCTGGACTCAGGAACTAGTTTATAATTTGCTCCAACCACTAACCTTGTTTTTCTTTTTATTTCCATAGAACTACTTATTAAATACCTGATTGCTTGCTTCCAAAATATAGGCCTAACTTTGGGAGCCCACCTGCATTGCCACCTTCTAAAATGACTTTAACTGGACTGATCCATTATCAGGACTAAGAAATGTGTTCAGTGAGATGAAACAATCTACCACTCAGCTTCTGGACTGTGAAACTTCTTAAAGTTTCAAAGGCAGGACTGTGGGGACCTGAAATTGGCCACCCCAAGATATGTCTCTTCAGCATCAGGATTATTTGAGGCTGATTGCTTTTGATAAACTGGGACAGGGAAGGAGGCTCTGAGGAATGGAATTTGCCCTTTGTTAGCACACACTTACATTTGTAAGGTAAATCTCTATCTGTAAAAGGTGCCTCCCTCTGTACCAGGAAGAAGAAAGGAGATGACCTTCTCTCTAGAAACTCTTAATCAATGCCAAAGGCAAGGACTTAAATCTGCATTTGTTTATTGTGCTTGTCTGGTAACCTCCTGTAACTGACTTCCCTCCCTCTCCCAATGTTGGCATTTCTTTAAGGATTAAGCATCTTTCCTAAGGCTAGGAACTGATTGCTGCTCTCACCTGTGACCACCCAGCTCAAGACAATAGACTTGCCTCCTGCTGTGTCCATCAAGCGCTGTGCCAACAGGGCAA
>NW_025796122.1:0-6497 GCF_021613505.1 Equus quagga
TTGCCCTGTTGGCACAGCGCTTGATGGACACAGCAGGAGGCAAGTCTATTGTCTTGAGCTGGGTGGTCACAGGTGAGAGCAGCAATCAGTTCCTAGCCTTAGGAAAGATGCTTAATCCTTAAAGAAATGCCAACATTGGGAGAGGGAGGGAAGTCAGTTACAGGAGGTTACCAGACAAGCACAATAAACAAATGCAGATTTAAGTCCTTGCCTTTGGCATTGATTAAGAGTTTCTAGAGAGAAGGTCATCTCCTTTCTTCTTCCTGGTACAGAGGGAGGCACCTTTTACAGATAGAGATTTACCTTACAAATGTAAGTGTGTGCTAACAAAGGGCAAATTCCATTCCTCAGAGCCTCCTTCCCTGTCCCAGTTTATCAAAAGCAATCAGCCTCAAATAATCCTGATGCTGAAGAGACATATCTTGGGGTGGCCAATTTCAGGTCCCCACAGTCCTGCCTTTGAAACTTTAAGAAGTTTCACAGTCCAGAAGCTGAGTGGTAGATTGTTTCATCTCACTGAACACATTTCTTAGTCCTGATAATGGATCAGTCCAGTTAAAGTCATTTTAGAAGGTGGCAATGCAGGTGGGCTCCCAAAGTTAGGCCTATATTTTGGAAGCAAGCAATCAGGTATTTAATAAGTAGTTCTATGGAAATAAAAAGAAAAACAAGGTTAGTGGTTGGAGCAAATTATAAACTAGTTCCTGAGTCCAGGAGGCAGCCAGTCAAGAAGACTTCTAGATGTTAGAGTCAAAGCATCTTTAGCAGCTTGAAACATCTCTGATGATGTCATCAGGCTTTCAGATGGCTTGCAGTTTACACAGCAACAGACAGGAATCTCTTAAATTTCTATTAAGTCGTTCAGCTTCAGTTTGCAAGGCTTCAGGAAAAAGAGCAGGTTCAGTTCTCAGTGATTCCAAATGAAAATGAGGAAGATTGAAAACATTAGTTTGGAGATGTGTAACCAAATATTTCAGCAGAAGAATTCAGGATCCAGTCCAGTTCACAGGTAGAAAAAAACCTCAAAGACAATTAACAAAACTAGGATCTAATATCCACAAATGTGTATTATAGTTTTTCACTGAAACATAGTTCTTCTCTCTAAAATCACCCTCATTTTTACCAAAGATAGACAAATTAAGACTAATTGTTTGCAATATAAGTTTAGTTTGGAGAAACTTGGCCCAATTATTTACATAAGTGCAGCAAGGCTAGCAATTGATCGTATAGGCTCTTAAATCTGCTTTGCTGGAATTCTTTTATCTGGAATCTCAGATTGAACTTTAAAGACCTCTAGAGGCCAGGAAAGCCAAGCCAAGGACTTGCCGTCAGATTTTGCTTGCAGTGCCTACAGATTCATGTGGATTCCTCTCTTCTTGAGGTCCCCCAAAATATTCCGAGGTTCTTTACATCTGCCAGATAAACGAGCTTCCTCACTTACCAGGTAAGATTGCCAGAATCTCTGTAAACAAGGTACCAGACCCATATTTCCAAGTGGCTTTATTTCCACAAAGTCAACCTTATTCCTCAAAGGCAGTATTGTCATATCCGAGTCTGTATGTTTCTCTCAAATATGACATTTCAGTCAAAGCCTTGGTAATATAACCAATGTGTCCTGTTATAAGGAGAACAGATTCTTGTTGAACTTATGCAAATAACTATATTGCCACAAAATAACCATGCTCACAAAGAGTTTCCAAATTCTCGAGGGATCAGGTAGGGGGAAAAAGATAAATGTTTCAGTTTGCTCACAAAGGTATAATTTCACCAAATTGCTGTAAGTCATAGCACAAGAAAAAAGAGAAGATTTTCTTGAATCTGAAAAAACAAAGCAAAACATCAAAAAATCAACAATATTTCAATAAAAGTCATAAAAATTATAATCATCCTCAGTTCGTTCAGTCCTGTATAATCAGTTCTTGATCTTAATCTTCTGTTAGCAGTTTTATGGGGTCATCAGTTTCTCCATTAGATTTCTGTAATTCCTTACCCAGTTCAGTTCTTTTTTTTTTTAAAAGATTTTTTTTTTATTTTTTCCTTTTTCTCCCCAAAGCCCCCCGGTACATAGTTGTATATTCTTCGTTGTGGGTCCTTCTAGTTGTGGCATGTGGGACGCTGCCTCAGCGTGGTCTGATGAGCAGTGCCATGTCCGCACCCAGGATTCAAACCAACAAAACACTGGGCCTCCTGCAGCGGAGCGAACGAACTGAACCACTTGGCCACGGGACCAGCCCCAACACAGCTATTGTTTTAAAAATCACTCCATGAATCAGGTACAATACAAAGCTCCCTAGTTATGAATCCAAATTTTGTTTTGCGCCTTTTTACTAATCTTTGTGGAGAAGACACTCAAGATGCTAGATTTTTTTTTTCTTTTTGGCAAGGGCATGCTTATGGCCTTTTCCCCTCTCTTTTTTTTTTTTTTTTTTTTCAGTCTTAGGAATTAGTGATGGGCTAGATAGTAGTTCTTGGAGAGGGGAGATGATAATCCTTTTTGAGATAAAGGAACTGGGTGGAATCTGAACTGCCTCTAGAGCTGTATTTCCAGTCTTGCATGATTTTCCAAGGACAGTTGGAAGTTACTGGGTGTAACTCAATGACATTCTAGATTGACCTACCTCTCCAACTACATCACAAAGGCACAGAGAAACCCCTCAAGTTTTGTTTCTGGGGCATAACCCATCCCATTGAAAGCGATTCTAGCTAGTTAAAATGCACCCGGGGGTGAGTCTCTGGGTTGAAACATTTCCCATGGCGGTAAAGCTGGTGTCCAACTGACAGCAGCCAGAGAAAGGGTGCAAAGGTGCCTGACTGCAGGCATCAACATAGTTATAAGATCTAGTCAAATCCCACTTAGCCCAGGTGATGAGGACTTTAGGCCAGTTAATTTAATTTTATTTATTTTATTTATTTATTTTTTTAAGGAGATTAGCCCTGAGCTAACTACTGCCAGTCCTCCTCGTTTTTGCTGAGGAAGCCTGGCCCTGAGCTAACATAGTGCACATCTTCCTCTACTTTATATGTGGGACGCCTACCACAGCATGGGTACCAAGTGGTGCCATGTCCACACCCGGGATCCGAACTGGTGAAGCCCGGGCCGCTGAGAAGCAGAACGTGCGAACTTAACCTCTGCGCCCCTGGGCCGGCCCCATAGGCCTGTTAATTTTAAACTGCAGATGAGAGGCAGGCTCCAAGGACTGGAATTTGCTTGCCCTTTGAGAGACATTTGTATTTGTGAAAGAAGGGAGATGACCTTGTCTCTAGAAACTCTAAATGGGGAAGGCAAGAACTTAAGTTGGTTACTGTCTGGCAATCTCATGTAACTGATTTAGGGTGGTGGCTTCTGACCTTTACTTAATCCCATTTGATTCTTATCTAAAAGTCATGGGATCACCCAATAGCCAGACCCCACCTGCACTGATACCATTTTAACTTTTTTTTCATATTCTTTCCTTTGTCTTGTTAAGAGATAACTCAGATACCTATGCCTTAAAATTAGCCCTACCCTCAGCTCATTTTTGCAACAGCAGCTCCTCCTGCCCGTGGGCCCTGTCCCCATGCAGCAGCTCTGACTGCCCATGAGTCCTGTCCCCATGCCCGCAGCAGCAGCTCTGACTGCCCATGGGTCCTGTCCCCATGCTATCACACTATTTTTTAAATAAAAGAGCACTACTGCCAGATCTTGAGAGTCCAAGAAATCTTTCTTTCGACTCCTTGGCTCACCGACCCCGCATCACAGGCACTTAGTCCCTGAGCCAGCACAAGGCGAGGCAGGAAACAGGAGGGAAAGGCCTGGAACTGGCTGGAGGCTGGGCTCCCAGTGCCAGGGTTGAAAGTTAAGTCTCTGGCAAAAAGTTTTCAATTTTACAGAAGGTCCAGGTTCTGCTCAGGTCCAGCCTGAACTTAACCTCAACTTAGTGACAAGAGTGGAGGTGGCAAACAAAGGAAAAGAGATCAGAGCTCACCCTCATGGCCTCTTCCCCAAGGATTATCGAGATAGAGGTCACACAGCAGTTCCCATGCTGGGGCACACAACACCATCAGGACAGTTCACAGAATAAATCACAGGTCTCCCATCCTCATAACCAACTCAGTAGGCACCTAAAATACTTAACAAGTCAATCGCCAAGAGAGGGCTCTCAAGGTGGTCGCCGGGGTTATCAGGCCCAGAAACCAGAGTGGGGGCTCCTAGGGGTGGAGCCTTTGAAACTTTAAAGATTTCCTTGTTTCTCAATTGCAAAGCTCCAAAGGAGCCCAAAATGGCCACTGTCACTTTAAGAGAGAGGAAAGAAAAAGGTCCATTACCTTGAAAATCTCCCCTGAACCTAGCGCAGCATCCTACCCATTCTGCCTGAGGGGTCCCTATAGCAAGGGGTGATGGGGGTGTCCCTCTGCATTGCATTCCTTGTACACCTTCCCTATTATGCCTGGCAGTAATAAGTGCCAGGTGAATTGTCCCAAAGATAAAAGAACAGAGAAAAACAGTGAAGAATTTTCCGCCAGTCTGGGTGACATTCTACCCAATTGCATCCTGGAGCTGTTCTCCCAAGAAGGATTTCCCACACTCAACCAAAGTTTAGAGTTTGGTATTTGCCTTGAACCAGAGTCCCAATTGGGACTTTCCCACAGTTCGGAGTGTGGTCAGGTGCCAGAGGGAGGGATCCCAATCCAGCCTTAGGAACAGAAACCTTCCATGGGAGTCTTGGAGATTGGCGACCGTCCTAATGACTTAAGTGGCCAACCTGTGCCCATGTAAAATTTATATATCAGAGATAGAGTCAGGAAGGAATGGATTAATTCATTCTCCATCACCCTCAGGCTTAACGTACTGATTCTCTTCAGGCTGAATACCACAATTTGCCCCATAGAGTAGCCATGGGCAGCAAACATGGATTCATACAGCTGTCCAAGAAGGTTCCCAATGGACTAGTGAATTTAGATCCATCCTTGAAAAAGAGAAAGGCACAAGGAAGACTATAACTTCAGCTTACAAGCTGGCTCAGCAAGCTGGCTCAACAAGCCAAGGAGTCAAAAGAAAGACTTCCTGGACTCAAGATCTGGAAGTACCACTCCTGTATTCAGAGGATAGTGTGGGGACAGGGCCCATGGACAGTGAAGAGCTGCTGCATGGCGACAGGGCCCATGGCCAGGACTTGGCAGGTCTTAGTCTTATAATATTGCATAAGAAACTATTCCCAGCCAGACATTTTAAAACATACTCAGGCAAAGTTAATATAACCTCTTTATATAGAAAATCAGCTCAAGCATTCCAACCTTTATAATCTTATCAACACTGAGACCTTTATATTTCACCAATGCAATTATAACCTGAGTCAGGGTTTAAACCTAGTCATCATTTTCTGTGTTTCCTTTTTAATTTGCCTTTTTTCATAGATACCAATAAAAATTATGATGAGAGCTCTCACAATTTTTTCCCCCAATTTAGAAGTTTTCCAAATTTAAATGATCCATCATCTGGCCAAATTGACGAGTAGGATCTTAACAGCAACTCAACCAAAGCTTAACTAAGCACACAAAGAGGCGTCCCCAAAAGAGATCCAGAAAATTCACTCCCCAAAATAGCCTAAGAAAGTAAAGGCCTTCATTGCACAGCAAGCAACAAAGGTTGAGACGACAAAGGCCCCTTATGAAAGCAATTGGGACCTCTATGACAAACTCCCCTGAGAGCTTACACAGCCGGACAGAGAGTGTGTCCCGGAACCCCAGTCTACTCGACTGACCGCCAAGATGCATGCCAGTACATGCATCCTCTGATGGCGGAGACCAGAAAGGTCACAAAGCCAAGCTCTCAAGACATAGAGCAAGACAAAAAGCCCAGACAACAGGCTTATAGAGATGCCTGTGTCTTATGACAAACAAAAGACAGAGACAAGGAAAAGTACTATCTCTGGGAGGAAAAGGATCTACAACCAGTGAGTACTCAAATCCTAGAGTCGCTGAATACAAGAAGCTAGCCTCACCAACATTTTCTCCTGCTAATCTAAATTTAGAAGAGCAAAAAAAAAAAAACCTCACCACTCTTGCTTCCTTTGGAGCCTGCAGGCAGAGATCCAGGAGACTGACGTGGTAAGAACTCTTACCTCTTGCCGGTTCTTGTCAGGGCTCCGGGATCTCTTGGCCGCAGCAGTCCAGGAGCAATCAGTGTCCAGCCAGTGAAATTGTGCCCCACGTTGGGCGCCAAACTGTAGGGAAGGAAGACTTTTCCTCTATCCAAAGTGGGTTTGTCTGGCCGGAGAACGAATTAAATTCACATGAGACAGAATAGCAAGAGAAAATTAAACAACTGCTTTATGAGGAACCATGGCCTTGGGCCTTTCTTCCAGAAGGAAGAAAGGGCACCAAAGAAGTGGGGTGCACAGAGTGGTTATATACCCCCAAACAGGATGTTTCACATATGATTGAAATGTCCCTCCCACAATAGTCACAAGATTGCCCTGTTGGCACAGCGCTTGATGGACACAGCAGGAGGCAAGTCT